>NC_092653.1:9687412-9987412 GCF_032118995.1 Asterias amurensis
ATTACGAATCTTTGAACATGACAACAAAATGCTACTACCGTGTTATCAATAAATGGTTCAATTTCTTTTAATAACATAATATGTAAACTTCTTTTCGATTTGAGCACTGACTCTTACATCCATAGGTGATTCACCGAGATTTGGCAGCAAGAAATATCCTTCTGGATGAAAATCTGGTGGCAAAGATTTCTGATTATGGTTTATCACGAGGAGAAGATACCTATGTGCAGACGTCAAAGGTAAAAAACAATTCTTTTGGGACATTAATAGTAGGAACGTACATGAATGTCCAATATCCAATATCGATGTACTAGAGCAATTGATGTACAAGGTAGACATTCACTGTAGAAACTGTCGTGAATGTCCAGTATCCAATATTGATGCACATGGGTGGACATTCACTGTAGAAACGTACATGAATGTCCAATATCCAATATCGATGTACACGGTAGACATTTACTGTAGAAACTGTCGTGAATGTCCAGTATCCAATATCGATTTACAGGATATATTCACTGTAGAAACGTACATGAAAGTCCAATATCCAATATCAATGTTCATGGTAGACATTCACTGTAGAAATCTATGGGAATGTCCAATATTCAATATTGATGTACAAGGAAGACATTCCCTGTAGAAACGTACGTGAATGTCCAACATCCAACATCAATGTACATGGTAGACATTCACTGTAGAAACCTACGTGAATGTCCAACATCCAAATGCGAATGCCCAATATCCAATATCGTTGAACAAAGGTAGACATTTGCTTTAGAAATGTACGCAATTGTCCAATATCCAATATCATTGTACAAGGTAGACATTCACTGTAGAATTGTATGCGAATGCCCAATATCCAATATCGTTGAACAAAGGTAGACATTTACTGTAGAAATGTACGCGATTGTCCAATATCCAATATCGATTAACAGGACAGACATCCACTGTAAACATCTATGAGAATGTCCAATATCCAAAATAAATGTACAGGGTAGTAGACAGTACAAATCTCTGGGAATGGCCAATTTTCAATATCGACGTAAAAGCTAGAAATTCACTGCGCAAATCTATGGGAAACTCCAATTTACATAATCTTAAAAGCAACATCATTATTCGCTGTACAACAATAAGACGGTTCAATATCCAATATCAAATTAACTTAACTGCTATTGTCTTTATTGCCTCCCCTCAGACTCGTGTTCCCGCACGCTGGTTGTCTTTGGAGTCCTTGGTCACCAAGACTTACACTACAAAGAGTGACGTGTGAGTTTACAGTTTAATATTTATTCATCCTAAGTTACCATTTTAAAGTTCTAAGCATTAGTTTAGAAAACACACTGGCAAATTTTAGTAGGACTTTACAGTTTGGCATTTTGGTACAAAAATAAATAAACTATTGTTTTTGATAAGGAAGTTGAATTTACAATGAATCAAAATAGTTCAGCAATGTTTAATGTTTCAGACAAAACCTCTCACTCGAAATTCTTTGGGATTCACAAATTGATGACCTAAGATTGTTGTACATTGTACCAATTGGAGACTATGGGAAACTTTACAGATGGCAGCAGACTTACCAGGTTAACCCATTGTTATTGGAAATGTGACCATGCTCCGAATGACGTCAACAAAGAAAGTTTACCTGCTGGTGAGTCTACTGCCACCTAGCGTTCAGAAGTATCCCGTTCCTACCTATAGGGTGCTTCTCAATGATGTGTTACTGAAAATTTATCTTTTAGATGGTCTTACGGAATCCTCCTCTGGGAGATTGCAACTGTTGGTAAGACATTACTTGTATTTGCTAAATCTTATTTACTTTAATAAATTAAGTACAATACGATAATTTGTTTTCGTTAAATTTAGAGTGTAATTGCCACTCTGAGTACAATATTTCAACTACCTGGGAAAGTATCTAAAACTTGTTTTAATACAAGATCTTTTACAATAAAAAACTAACCCGTGAACATTTCATTTCAAAAGAGCCGTTTTGGTATACACAACTGAGAAACGCTATTGTCAGATTGTTTCTGACAGTAACGCTTCTCATGGGGATTCACACTGATATCGTTATCAATAGCTTTTACTTCATGATTCATAACATGTTTAATATCGAAAGCAGCTGGACTTCTATCCGAGTAATTTTGTGGTCCCATCAGTTTTAAAGACAATGGACACTATTGGTAATTGTCAAAGACCAGTCTTCTCACTTGGTGTATTTCAACATATGCATACAATAACCAACCTGTGAAAATCTGAGCTCATTTGGTCATCGAACTTGCGAGATAATAATGAAAAGAAAAAATACCCTTGTCACACGAAATTGTGTGCTTTTAGATGCTTGATTTCGAGACATCAAATTCTAAATCTGAGGTCTCGAAACCAAATTCGTGTAAAATCACTTCTTTCTCTACGTTACTTAAGAGGGAGCCGTTTCTCAAAATGTTGTATACTATCAACCTCTCCCCATTACTCGTTACCAAGTAAGGTTTTATGCTAATAATTATTTTGAGTAATTACCAATAGTGACCGCCTTTAAGAGTGATTAGCAAACGTATACACGTAGTTCCCTTTTAAAAACAACAAACGGTCGCCAAATCATCGATATTACTTTTGATTTTTGCAAATACCCTTTCAGTCTTAATATATTCTAAGAATATGAATGTGTTGTGCAGTTTTAGTTGCATTCCGATACCTCCCCAGCTTATTTTTTTCACAATATTTTTCCAATCTTTGATAACAGGTGGTACACCATACCCGGGGATACAAACTAGCGTCCTGGCGTCCAAATTGAAGAATGGATATCGCATGCCTAAACCAAACAACTGCGACATTAAGATGTGCGTATTATGAGATACACGACTTTCATACAATGTGACCTGCAATATCTCTGCATTTTAAGGTTCCCCTCCTTGCACAAAACAGTTCTATTTATTATCAAGAAACTGTGATTTTAGACTGTCTTCCTGTCTTCCCTTTTGTGAGGGTGGACTCTTTCTTTTTCTCGTTCAAGAAACTGTGTGTTGTAAGCTCCAAAGAGTAAAATAATGATCTGTGTTCAAACGCCTCATCAAGACTCTTCTAGTCACAAAACCATCCTAACTTACTCCTCTTTTTGTTATGTTTTCTTGGTTAGCCGTTGGCTTGTTTTTGTGTTAGTTGTTTGTTTATTTGTTTCCCCTTCTTAATTAGGCGATCTGTTCGTTGCAAAGTGCCTTAGAAATGTTTTTTTATTATTTTACTATTATGAATCCCAATCAATTTTACAGCTACGACTTGATGCTGAAATGCTGGCGGGAAAAACCAAGCGAGCGTCCTTCCTTCAAGAACATCGTGTCCGTTCTAACCACAATGACCGAGAACCAAGATGATCAGGTATTGTAATTCAACAACTTAAATACAACAAGAGAGCCAGGTGTATATTTTGACAAAATTACAATGTAACTAGTATTTTTTACAAAGCCATTACTGACATTCCACAATCATCAGCACCAGTGTCTTAATTCAATTTTTTTATTTTTTTTTATTTGTACAAAAGGTAACTTCGTTATTAGACAACCAGTAACACACGTACCTCGTCCGTTTTGTTAAGATAAAATCCACAACAGTCTCGAAAGGGCATACATGATCCAACGCATAGCCTTGGCCATCAAGTTCTAGCATGAATCTACAACCAAGCTTTAAAACTCAGCTTTGGAAGATTGCATCTTTGAAACCGAATAATAAAAATCATATAAAAACCAGAAGTACCAAACTAATAATAGACAACAAATTAATAACATATGTTTGTATTTTTCTCTCGCAGATATACATGAGCCTTCTACCAAGATCCGAAGAGCATGTCGTGAACATATACCTAGAGTTTGACGACAACTAGCGTTTGTTACGAAGGGCATATTCATCAGACGCATTTGGAGGATTGGGACACATGTTTTTTTTTTTTGTTTTTTTTTCTCGAGCTTCATAGGTTTTTAACAAAGTGTACTTCATGTAAGGAGACTTTCGCTGGCAACGGATAGCTGAATCAAAATGGTCGCAGTCGTAGTATAATTTGGAGAGCAATAATGGCAATTTGTTCAAACAAGTAAGACGTTTGTCTAGCACTGTAAATAAATTACTTAATGTTATAAAACTGTTATGTTTACTCGAGAAATATAAGCGATAAATGAGTATACTTATATATAATATGTATTTTTAATTCCTGCATTTTTGATTTATGATATCATATGAAAAAAGGTATTTTACTGATATACGCATGCGTGCATGTAGTTTGCAGACAATTTTGTGGGAAGGGCTAGGTGCGGAAAAACATTAGGTGGTCAGTCAATGTGTTGACACATTGCCTAAGCCACCGCCCCACCTCCATTACCAACAAACTGCACGAGCAATGTTTACAAACAAGAATTAAAATTACGTCATATTATTGTAACACTCGGGAAAAAAAAAAAAAAAAAAAAAAAAAAAAAAAGGAAGTGGCATTTAAGAACTTGGCAGTATTCACGGTGGGGGTAATGGGGACGGGGGGAAGGGAGGGCATGGCATGACAGTATTATCGAAAACACGAACTGGTGTTTAATAAAGCCTGTGATGCAAAAGGCAAAAGAGGGGAAATGACTTTGGTGAAAGAAGCCAATGACCTCCACATTTGGGTACGGTGAAATTGATGATAAAATGCTAAATTACCGTGGCTTATTCTGATTGCCGCAATCATAGTAAGCCAGGAATTAAACGAGCGCGAAATTTACCTGATTTTATTTTGTGTACTTTGATGATCTGATATCTTGTGACCGTTGTAGTTTCTTTTTGGATCGATTTTGACGCTTCTGTTTTTTTTTTCTTCTGTGGTGTGGTGTTTGTTATCATACATACCTATAAGGCCTACTGCTACATCACAGCTTGAACATATATTGCACAATATTATAAGCACTCTGTGTGTGTGCTTGCCTAGACTTGACTCAAGTCCCAATCCCGTGCCACCGCCAGAAAACTACAGTTTTGTGACGCTCTGCATTTCCCAACCTGTTCGGGACCACATTTGGACGGCGAGCGCGCACTGTACTGTATGCTACGGTTTGTTTGATAGTAAGTTGGCGTGATATGCTCACACGAGTTGGGACTTGAATCAAGTCTAGTACTTGCCATACAAACATTGTCAACACTACAAGTTGTGCACTACTCAGATATGGAACATTTTGAGGTTAGTCTCATGTGCCAGTATTTCACCTATTTTGTAGTCGGAGTTGAGACAATTATTCCAATATCGGTACCAACAAACAAATGTATAGTTTAAGCGTTACAAACCTACATTACATACCTATACAATAAGGCGTAATTTCCATTTTGCGTATTTTCACAGGACCTGGTGTACTTTTCATTAAACCCTTTCTGTGTAATATTCTTATGGGATTTTTTCTGCCATGGATGAGCCCTCGAACAAGCGGGTCCTGGAGAGAGCATAGTATAAATACAATTAATTATAATTTTTACTATTCAGAAAATAAGCATTTTCCTAAAAAAAACAGTATATACGTTGGAATTTACAGCTTAAATAGCTTCAACATGTCTTGATTTGGATATAAGCCCTGTCCATAAACTAAGTTATCTTTTTTTTTTTTTTTTTTTTTTTAATTAAACTCTCACTTTTAGATACAGTCTTGTTGGGCAGTCAACGAATAAAATGTGAAGATATAATTACATGTATTCAAAATCATAGGATTAAGTTTGTGTGCACACAGTAGGATTTTTGTGTACATTATGATGGGTCCATATTTTATTGACTAGTCTGCCATCCACACTATTTGTCAACCTCAGTTTACTCACCAATAAATCACTCATGAAATAGTATTATTAAGGTTTAAAGCCATTTGACACTTTCGGTAAACCGTATTATCTAAGGCCCACACTTTGTGTATCACAACTTATATATATAACATAACAATCCTGTGGAAATTTAGGCTCAATCGGTCATCAAAGTCGGGAGAAAATAACGGGAAAACCCACCCTTGTTTTCGCACGTTTCGCCGTGTCATGACATGTGTTTAAAATAAATCCGTAATTCTCGATATCGAGAATTGATATTGTTTTAATGTTTTCTCAAAAAGTAAAGCATTATACAATACAATACAATACAATACAATGGGTTTTTATATAGCGCCATTTCATGGAATAATATTTCAAGACATGTCTTTCACCATTACCTTATGTGAACACTATAAGTTATTTTTTTTTCTGTTCCGAAATTGTCCAATGGCTTTAAGGAGGTTAACAAAATAAATAAAAAAAAATCTGCGGAATCGATCCGCAATTTTGTAGATGAAAAAAAACAGTATGAAGCCGGGACTTCAACCCACGCCACTCGGCTGTTCCGAAGGTTAAAGCGATGAAATCATCTGAATATGAGATTGAAGTTGTCCTCGTTGTATGTGTGGACTGCGCCTCTCATTACGATAACTATAATAACAATTCATTTATTTTTCAGACGTGTGTTCTGTTGCATTTTACGTAACAGGAAAATCACAAAATTCCTCCAGCTGTACCCCAACTGCCTTTGTTCAGGGCCCAATTTCATAGAGCTGCTAAGCACAACAGTTTGTTAACCATGAAATTTCTTCCATGGTAAAAACAGTATTACCAATCAAATTTCAATTTGTTGCATATTCCTTGTTACTGGTGTTCAGCTGTTGTTTGCTCATCCAGAAAAGTCACGTTGAAATTTGGTTGGTAATCCCGTTTTTATCAAGGAAGAAATTTCATGCTGAACACTTTTTTTTGCTATAGCAGCTCTATGAAATTGGCCCCAGGGCAGATGGTTCTCCGGCGTGAGGCCGTCACTATTTCCTACATACATCGGTGTTTATGGGTACAAAACAAACCGGATATTATTCTTTATCCCCAATACAAATTTAACATCTAAAAATTGTTTGCAGTACCCGCTGCTGAAAACATAGGATTCGAACTGCTTCTAGCCACCGGGCAATCTCGGTTGTCTATGTTTGACTTTACTCTAGAATGTCAAAGGTCGTTGGTTCAAATCCCACCACAGTAATATGCATTGTTTAAGTAGTGAGTATACAGTGCTATATTATGTATTTGGGGTAAAAACGAAATGAATATTCTTTATCCCCGATTCAAAATGTAACTGTTAAATTTGCATCGGGGATTCTATTAAATTTACAACATCCTGAACTATTTAATTTTGTGACTCATGTACAACATGCAGTTTGTTATTAAAACATCTGTACCCAGAAATGATTGGTCAACTTGTTGTCTTTTGTCCTTCACCCGTATCTTCCCAATTAAAAACATCATACTTGCTTCGTCGGTGCACGATTTATATTTGTTTTTCACCGTAATCTCATTTAAAGACAGTAGACACTATTGGTAATTGTCAAAGACCAGTCTTCTCACTTGGTGTATCTCAACATATACATAAAACAACAAACCTGTGAAAATTTGAGCTCAATTGGTCGTCGAAGTGGCAAGATAATAATGAAAGAAAAAACAACTTTGTCACACGAAGTTGTGTGCTTTCAGATGCAAGTTGATTTCGAATTCTGAGGTCTCGAAATCAAATTTTGAGGAAAATTACTTCTTTCTCCAAAACTACGTTACTTCAGAGGGAGCCGTTTCTCACAGTGTTTTATACTATCGACCTCTCCCCGTTACTCGTCACCAAGTAAGGTTTTATGCTAATAATTATTTTGAGTAAATACCAATAGTGTCCACTGCCTTTAACAACAACTAAAATACAAGACAGAAGTGCGTGCTCAATCTATAATTGAAATCACTTGGGAGAGTTGCATCTTTGTTGTTAGAAAAAAAAATGAGGTGAAGACGGGTCATACAAACACCCGGCATGAGTTATTTATTAATGCACTGATGTTTGAAGCAATTAATTGGTTCGTGTGGGTTGAAAATTCTAGGTTCTGTAAAACAAATATATAATATAATAATAAATAAAATAAACAAGAAAAAAAAAACTAATCATAAAACTGCTCGCAGGTGTTGCCATGGGAACTGAAATGAAACATCCAATTTGTTTAGAAATGACCGGATTAATCTTGAAATTGTTGTCCTCGAAACAGGGGATTGACCGACCTTTGCGTTTTTTTTACCCCATTTTAAGACCTTGATGATGTAAAAAACGGCGACCAATTGAAGACAGGATACATTTATTGCAATTTCTAAAGGCACTGGACAATAATGGTAATTACTCAAAACAATTGTTAGCATAAACAACTTACTTTTGGCATTATTAACGAACAATGGAGAGCTACTGATAGTATACAACATTGTGAGGAACAGCTCCCTCTGAAGTAACGTAGGTTTTGAGTAAGAAGTTATTTCTCACTCAAATAATAAAATATTCAGCTGAAGCCTTTTTACTTAAAATTCTGCATCTGCAACAAGGGTGTTTTTCGTTATTCTCTTGCAAATTCGATGACCAATTGAGCCAAAAGTGTCACAGGTTTGTTATTTTATGCATGTGTTGGGATACACCAAGTGAGAATACCAGTCTTTGACAAAATACAAATGTGTTCAGTGCCTTTAAGGCATTGACGACGAAAAACGCCGACCAATAGAAGACAGGATACATGTATTTAAATATTAAACGGCACTGCTCGTCGACGCACTACAAGTCTCCTTCCTCCACTCCCCGGCTTGGATGCTGGCTAACCCCCGCAGTATAACAAGCAACACGACACACACAATAAGTAGACACGGATGATCTCGACTTGGAATTAAACCGTACACATTATTTCAGCAAGATAGGATCTGACTGAAATTAAAAACATTTGAAAGATTCAACAATGAACGCCACTGTACCAACAAGCTCCCCAGTTAATACCGGGGCCCGGGACTCTGATGCCGGTTGGTCAGTTGGAGGTATTGAGGATAGCGCCGTAGTCCGTACAGCATACGGCATTATCAGCATCACCGGTATCATAGGAAACACTCTCATCTGCTTAATTCTACTGCGTTTCCGTCAGATGCGAACGAGCACGAGTTACTTCGTGGTGCACCTGTCCGTGGTAGACCTCCTGTCCTGCATTATGGTGGTACCGGTTCACCTCTTCCCGTCCCCGCCATCGATGGCTGGAAAGTTTGGCGATTTCGTCTGCCGCTTCTACGTCAGCAAGTACGTCATGTGGACCTGCATTCTGGTGTCTGTGGGCAGCCTGGTGCTCATTAACCTGGAGCGCTTCGTGGCTATCGTGTACCCTTTGAAATACAAGAGACTGTACACCACTCGTAAGATCACCCTGATGCTCCTGGCCTGCTGGCTCTACGCCCTTGTACACAACTCCTTTTTCTTTGCCGTGTACGAGCTGAAAGGTCCGGACGTGTGCCAGTATGTCGGCTTCCCGAGCTTGCAGGTACAGATCGTGTACGCACTCTACCACCTCTTCATATATTACGCTGGGCCGCTAGGTTTCATGCTGGTCAGTAATTGGAAGATGGTCAATAGCCTGCGGAGTAAGATTTCCCGCCTTAACAGTCAAACCGACCGTGCTGGTGAGTTTTTGCAATACATATGTCAAATGCTTCCGGTAGGCCTACCCCTTTTATAATAACAGTAACACCAATACAAGGCTGGAGCATTTTATCACATCCCTAAGGCGTATCAAAGCGCTCAGTATCTTGTCCTGCAAGGTATGTGGAGCTACGTTTTGAAGTACGATACCTATTACAACAGACGGGGCCAACGGCTTTACTTCCCATCCGAAGGACGAAGCCATAGTTAAGTGTCTTAAGGACACACATGTCACGACTGAACAGAAACACCAGAGTTTGAAATCGGTGCTCTTAACTGCTCGGGCACAACACTTTCAGAGTGTGTTCTTTGCTTTAGAGGAAATGGAAATAATAAAACTCCAATGAAACTTTGGCTACTCTGTTTACTTTTTGTGAACCAAGAATAAGAGGGCATAAGAGGGCAAAGAAAATAATTATAATGCACTGCTGTGTTTGTCGAATGATACTGCGGTGTGATTATTATGTGTTCTACTGCCAAGCAGCACCCACATTAACAAGAGTAGCCTACTAAAATATTTGTCACAGAGAACTGAATTGTCCTTCCGAATTATTATAAGAGTGCTAGTAAGGATAAATATACATACACTTTGGTGCTTGCTGCCTGTATTACTGCGACCTCATCCAGTTCTCGAAAGGGTTCAAGTGAGAGAGAAAATGTGTGTGCAGCCAAATTTTATGTTTACATGCTTGAGTGGAGTCAGAGAAAATCACCCGGTGTTGCGTAATCAAAGGAATGCATGGGGCCGCCAGGGCAATTTTAATGGAATAAAGACAAATATTGGAAGGTATTTAACATTCCCTCAACAATTACTCGAATCCAGGATTTGAATAATGTATTAAGGCCACAACTGGTCCCACCAGAACTTCAACTTCAGGTAAATACGGCAAAGCAAGGATACTGTACAAAGCATGTCCAGGAAATCAAAATAATTTCACAAATCAATATCTAAAAATCTGGGACAGAATCTGTTTCTGGTCGCACCAACTACCATACTGATGATCGTAGACTGCATCAATTGTATGTCCTTTCGGAGTTGACATCAACGCGGGAAACCCTTTAGTTGCGCGTTTTTTTTTTTTTTTTTTTTTTTTTAATACACCGTATAGCGATGTTACAACACTTTTTGAAAAAAATCTACCGGGGTGGGGGGGGGGGAGGGGCGATGTTAACCTTTTTTCCCCCTTTATGAAATAGTTCTCCAATAGGGACCATGTAAACCGGCGTTATTAAAAACGTAGTCTCATCTCAGGACAAAACATGGCAGGGTCACTGTACAAAACCCCTCAGTGTGGCGTAACAAAATAACACGCACCGCGGACAACGTCATGTCACCATTTCTACCACCACCACAACCACTATCAATCTTCCCTCTCCCCTCTTTCACCTCTAACCCCAGACAAGAAGAAACTATGGCACGCCCAGGCAGCCCACGAGCTTCAGAAGACCCTAGTCCTTGTCGGCATCACCTATGGCATCTGCTGGGGCCTCAACCAGTCAATGTTCTTCTGTTTCTTGCTGACCGTCCCAATAGATTTCACCCAGCCCTACTACCACTTTGGCGTCATCCTCGGGGTCTGCAACTCCTGCGTGAATCCACTCATCTACACGGTGAAGAATAAATCTTTCCGTAATGGTCTGAAGGCGTTGGTATTGCCGTGCAGAGGACAGCAAGTACAAGATCTTCATACGGCTACCACGAGTATTTCTCTTGCTGTGTCCAACGAGGAGCAGGGTGTGGCCAATGGTTAATTTGACTCAAAATCCTGTAGGGAAGTGACAAAAACGGACGCAGACACTTCCAACTTTAACTCTAATGCCGAAACGTCAAATTCTAGTCGATGGTGCAACACATCGTTGACTGTAACGTTGATGGTAATTTTTCGTTAGAATTTAAACTATAGCTTTATATACCATGACCTACCCTGGGCCCTATTTAATAAAGCCTGTAAGCACACTAATTTGCTTAGCATGAAATTTCTTTCTCAATACAAACAGGATTACCATTAAAATTTCCACGTGATTTTCAGGATAAGCAAACAACAGCTGAATGCCAGTAACACACAATATGCAACAAATTAAAATTTGGGTGGTAATCTTGTCTTTATTAAGGATGAAATTTCATGCTAAGCAAATTTGTGTGCTAACAGGCTTTATGAAATTGCCGTTGCCGTTGCCGTTGCCGTTTCCGTTGCCGTTGCCGTTACCGTTGCCGTTGCTGTTGCTGTTGCTGTTGCTGTTACTGTTTCTAAAATTGTCAGAGTGTGGTGTGCACGAGTTCCGTGTCTATATTTTTGGTGGCTATTGTGATAAGAATTCGCACATTGTCACAGTAATCACTCTGTGAAATCTGGCCTTTCCATTTCACCAGTGATATGGATTACTTCAGATTTCTTGTCGTGGTTGTATTGTGGGACAATTATGCACTCGATCAGTATGCATCCATTTCCAACGGAAAATATTGCTTAAATGCAGCGGACACTAATGGTAATTACTCAAAATAATTATTAGCATAATACCTTACTTGGTGACGAGTAATGGGGAGAGGTTGATGGTACAAAACATTGGTAGAAACGGCTCCCTCTGAAGTGGAGTAGTTTTCGAGAAAAAAGTAATTTTCCACGAATTTGTTTTCGAGACCTCAGAATTAGATTTTGTGGTCACGAAATCAAGCATCTGAAAGTACACAACTTCGTGTTGACAATAGTGTTTTTTCTTTCATTATTATCTCGCAACTTCGATGACCAATTGAGCTCAAATTTTCACTATTTTATGCGCATGTTGAGATTCACCGAGTGAGAAGACTGGTCTTTGACAATTACCAATAGCGTCCGTGTCTTTAACATGTTTCTTGCCTCGGCATTCTACGTGACATCAATCTACAATCTATCGTTAACCTGCTTCTGTACATTTTATTAAATTGAATATTATTAAATCGTACAAATCGCTGTGCCCAAAATTGTATCTGTTGTTGCCTTATAAATGACTGCTCTAATTCCTGTTCTGATGTTATAATTTTGTAAAGCTGGCAAGTCACGCAAGCAAGCCAGCGATAGAGCTCTTTCCTTTAAGAAACACAGAGTCCTGTCCCTAAAAATACACAGACCGCTTTGTCCGTCAAAAAGGGTTTCAAGACCTACCTATTTTCCTAGTATGTAGCAAACTTTGAAATTAATTCTTGCCCTGTTAAATTGAGTAAACTGAAACTAAAGAGAAATGTCTTAAAGCGATGTGTTATTTTCAAGTACAAAGTTTTGATTAACACAAAGAAATTGAACATTATTAGTCTCTGAAAAAAGAAGAAGCAAGATAACTTTGAAGAAAGTAGCACACAAAACACAGCAAAAAGTGCAGTGTGGCCATTAACAATTTTACAACTCACAAACGTGCCCAATAGTAACATTTCAGAGTGTGCTTCAATTAGGCCTACATTAATCTTGTTATCCCGTTCTTCACTTTTCTGATAAAATTATGTTTAACATTAGACGTTTTTTGTTTGTCTTTTGAATAAAGATATGAATCATTAATTTAACTATCACCAGGGGGGTAAATAAGCGAGCATGCGCATTAGGTGTTAAGTACACCTGTACGACTATTTTGGGGGAGCAAACTCTATAAAAAACGACGACGTTATTTTCGTTTTAAGATGCACAAGTCGCTGTATTGCATGCCTGCATTTCGAATCCCAAACCGCTTTTCATGTAAAAGTTTAAATAAATATTAAAGTATAACAAAAAGTAATAATAATAATACGAGTTATGTTCACGGTGTCCCTCGATACTGATTCTGTTGTGGGTAAGTCCGGCCTTGTGTTTGCTTAAAAATGCAACCCCGAATGCTTTTAAACAATTTTTTTGTCTTCAGAGTTTAAATTGTTGTTTTGTTGTTGTTTGTATTGGTCACTTTTAAGTGACCTTAATCATCGTGAGGAAGGGAAATCTCTGCCGAAGGTTTTGTTGATTATAACCATTTTGTATCCGTCTTTTCCTCCCACGATTCATGCATTCAATCTAAAATATCCTCTTCATTGTTATTGTATCTCCATTCACTTTTAATTCCTGTAAATTTTTAGTGCAAACAAAGTGTTAACTTTTTTGTGGTATATCGGACCACCGGACACAAAGTCTATGAAAAAGCAACTTGCTAACTTACCATTGCATAATTTTGAATTCTGCAATCTGCAAGCTTGAACGTGCACAAAATCCTTGACAAACTACAAAAAGCTCCCGGTTGCATTAGCATAAAGGATCTATTGATTTATTTAAATAATTGAATATATATGTTGATTGTAATGATTGAAACTTTAAAGGTAAGGCCTATTGTCAGCGTATAAATCTAATTTAGGCCTACTCTTCTAAAAAAAAAAAAACAATATACCGTATAAACATAGGTTACATAAAATATTTTTAAATGGGATTATTCACATATAAATGAAAAGTGTTTTCCCAGTCATCAAAACAACCACCTTAAAAACCGCTAAAACAAAACATACAATAAGAAGAATTATCCACCAAAATACAATCAAGAGTAGGTTATTAAGACAGTCAACATTCATTTAGCAGTTGAAACTAGGTTATTACAAAATATCCATTCCTGCACGCCCCCTTATCCCTACAAATCTATCTATATAGAAAATGAGTTATTGTTCTGTCTGATGGTTGAAATGAATTCCTAAAACGTAAGCTAAAATTAGAAAAACGCAGTCAAATTAACTGTTACCAGTAAAAAATATATTCTAATACGTAGTCATAAGACACCAAACATGAGTTCTAAAAGAGGAAAAAAAACCTTTACATATTGCATATTACTCTTGAGTAAACGGAATGACTTTACGACATAAGTACTTATATTCATATGATGTTTTAATTATTGTTAATACACAGTGTTAATTATAGATATTTGCTTTGCGGTAACACCATGTATGTATCTACTTGCTATAGGTAGAGCTTGTTCATTTGAGAACTGTCTTGCTATAATTATTATATTTACCGCGGAGTAGATTTATCGGATTTTTCGGGAGATTTCTCAGCGTCTGAAAAGAACTGTCGTGCTATGCCCAGTTCCTTGGCGGAAGGCCTAGAAAATTAACTGCACTATAGCGAAGCGAGTTCTTAAGAATGGTCTCAACGTGTCCACCAGTTTGCTCGATCGTCAGGAGAAAATATTATAAGCTCTGCAAACTATTTGTACGACAACAACAAAATAGTCCCTACAGGATTAGCAAAAGTTTGATATAAGATTTGAGGCATTGCATGGTGAGGTTTCAATATTTGGTCTGCGGTAAAACCATGTGTTTATATACTTGCCAGGTAGATAAGGTTCTTTAGATAACTGTATTTCTTTATTCTACTACCGCGGAGTAGATTTATCGGATGTTAGATACTTTGTAAACTTTGGAACTTGACAAAAGACATTGTCCCAATCCTCGCAACGCGTCTGATGAAGATACATAAACAAACTTCAACCAAACCTATTTGTCCTCAAACTCTAAGTTAATGTTCACATTTTGCTCTCCGGATCTTGGTGACGGGATCATGTACATCTGCGAAAAAAAAACCCCACAATTCATTATATATTTGTCTGTTCTCGTATTTCTGGTTTTTGTTTGATTTATATAATTATTACGGTTTTAATATTCATTATTTCCACATTAACGTTGTAAAACAGGCAATAGTATATTATCTGTTCCAAATAATACAGTTAAGCCAGGAGGAAATAAATATTGTACACTTTTAGGATACTGCAGGGGGAGCTCACTAAGAAGCAAAGCAAGCTTGAGTCCCAAACAGGTACACCCCTGTTATTTGTTCTAAGGATGCATTTTCTGGATGATATTTTTTAAGCCGAGTTGTAAACTGATGCTAGAGCAAAGGTCCATGCATTAAAGTATTGGATTATCTGTGTATCTTACGAGGCTGTTGGTGATTTTATCTTAAGACAAATGAGGCACTTGTGTTAATGATTGTGTAATACCAAAAGTATAACATTTTGAAGAAAAAAATAAAATATGAAAACAAACAAATAAAATACTGGTAATATCGAAATGTTGTCCATATCTTAATCTCAATTTTATTTTATTTGAATATGTTGTTGAATATAAATACCGTAGCTCTTAGACAATACCTGATCATCTTGGTTCTCGGTCATTGTGGTTAGAACGGACACGATGTTCTTGAAGGAAGGACGCTCGTCTGGCTTTTCCCGCCAGCATTTCAGCATCAAGTCGTAGCTGTAAAATTGAATGGTATTAGTAATAACAACTGTACAAAGCGCCATACCAAGAACATAGTGCTTACCAAATGGAGAGAAAAATGAAAAAAAAAGTAATACAAACAAATCCAATGACTAGCCAAGAAAACAAAACAATAGGAGCAAGATGATTGTTACAATAGAAGAATCTTCAGGAGGCGTTTGAACACAGATGATGATTTACTTTTTGGAGCTTACAACATACACAGTTCAACATACACAACATACACTTCACATAAATAGAGACAAGTAGACAGTCTCAAATCACAGTTTCTTGATCATAATTATATCTTTTTGTGCGAGGAGAACCTTAAAATGGAGAGACATAGCAAGTCATTGTATGAAAGTCGTGTATCCAATAAATACGTACATCTTACTGTCGCAGTTGGTTGGTTTAGGCATGCGATATCCATTCTTCAATTTCGACGCTAGGACACCAGTTGGTATCCCTGGGTATGGTGTACCACCTATTGACAAACAATATGCGGAGGTATTGTAATTGAACTAAAAATTAAATTCCAATTCTTAGATTATTTTTTATAAAATCGCACAGAAAAGTTATTGCAAAAAATATAAAGTTGCCTGTTCCCTTTTTCTTTTTATACTTAAATGAAACATTGCTTTTGGTAGTCGCTCTTACAACTAAGTAGTACTCCCTCAAATAAAACCTTTCTTGGTGAGAATTAAAACATTTTGAGAATCACTTCCCTTTGAAGTTTTTTTCCTTCATTTTTCATTATGGTTTATTAATTAACTGCACTGGCGGCCAAGCAGGCCACAAAGGTACATTTACAAGTAAAAATAGTTCGTTAAATTTTTTTTTTTTTTAAATGTATATATAAATATGTAATTATTTTAAAATTAATTAATTGCAAGAACAACCCAAAAGCACATTAAGAAGTGATATGGTTATCAGATGTTATCCCCCAAATACAAGACATGTCTTACCAGCAGTTACAATCTCCCAGAGGAGGATTCCATAAGACCATCTAGAAGAGAATGTTATGATAAGCATCATTGAGATTGAGGCAACCTACGGTTAGGAACGGGAGACTTGTAAACGTTAGGTGGCAGCAGACTTACCAGCAGGTACATTTGATTTGTTCACGTCATTCGGAGCATGCTCATATTCCGAAGAACACTTGACTAACCTGGGTAAGTCTGCTGCCATCTATAGAGTTCCCCCATAGTCCCTCATTTGGTGTAAAGTACAACAATCTTAGGTCATCAATTTGTTCATTCCAAAAAGTACCGAGTGAAAGGTTTTCTCTGAAACATTTAACATTGCTCAACTATTTTGATTAATTCTAAATTCAACTGCCTTAAAAAATAGCTTATTTATTTGTGTACACCCAAAAGGCAAATTGTAAAATCCTACATAATTTCGCCAGTGTTGTCTACAACTAGACCTTTCCATTCAACTTATAGGTACAAAACATTCGGGATGAAAAGAGTTTAAATTTCTGAACTGTAAACTCACACGTCACTCTCTGTGGTGTAAGTCTTGCTTGTCAAGGACTCCAAAGACAACCAGCGTGCAGGAACACGAGTCTAAGAGGAGGGAATAAAATGTTAGGCAAGGTAAGGATTTTATACTTGCGGTAAAAGCATCCGACTCATGCTCTGGTGTGTCTGATCAGCAGAATGGGGTTTCGAATCCCAGTCGTGAAACCTGTGGCTTTAAGAAAGACACTTTTAAAACCTTGATGCTTCAAACTTTGAACGGGACGTAAAGCCGTTGGTCCAGTGTGTTGTGCAACGCACGAAAAAGCACCCAGTGTACTTACCGAAACGAGAAGGAGTTCGCCCCGGTGTGTTCCTGGCCTCGATTTCACGAAACTCTTCCTAACTGAACACTGATCTTAGGACGAGTCCCAACCCTGCACTGTAGCATGCAGACCTTAAGATTAATCCTAAGTTAACTCATCCTAACTCGAGATAAGACGAGTCCTAACTCTAGAGAAATCAACGGCCGGTTTGATTGACAGCATATTGCGCCACAGCACATTGTAAACTACTACAATGTACTATGTGACATGAGTAGGTCTCATAATGTAAACGTAGTCCCACATACCCTGTAGGAAAAAACTAGATGTGTGCTTAGAAACTAACGTATTAAGCGTCCAATAAAATGTTTTGTATTATTTTTTAAATTTTTATTATGGGATAATAGCAGGTTGATTGTTAAGAAGAATTGTTTTTACCTGTGACGTCTGCATATAGGTATCTTCTCCTCGTGATAAACTATAATCAGAAATCTTTGCCACCAGATTTTCATCCAGAAGGATATTTCTTGCCGCCAAATCTCGGTGTATCACCTATAATATGTAAAAGTGCACACATCGAAAAAGAAGCTCACATTATCAGTTATTAAAATAAATTGAACCATATTTATTGATAACACAGTAGAAGCATTTTGTTGTCATGTTCAAAGGTTTGTTATGGTGGCATTCTAACATTTTTTTTCTTTCTGTGTCATGTTGGTCTTTGTGACTTCAACATGCATTTTGAAAAGTACTGAATATTTAGGACAAAACTTTGAGCTTTGTCCCGCCTAGATACTCTAGTCTATGAAGTGACAAATAACGGGCCACATCTTTTTTATCATCAGCCATGCAAGTTTGGGCCCAATTTGATAAATCCTGTAAGCACAAAAACCTGCTGAGCACAGTAAAGTATTGCTAAGCAAAAGCAAGTTATACCAGCCATCATTCCATAAAGTTGACATTGTTGCGACTGGTGTCCTACTCGTTTATTTTGGTTATTAAAATTTTCTGGATACATTCAAGTCCGCTGACTCACTGGCATAAATAACAATACAATGCTAGGTTTGTTTTTCTTTCATCTATGTACTCACTCCTGTTGCAGCAAGGTGTTGCATTCCTTTAGCGACATCCAAAGCAAACTGGAGCAAGTCAGAAGAAATAGATTCTTCACTATCCATTGATCGAGCATTCCTGAGGTAGGAACGAAGGTCACCATTGGGAAGATACTCCATGGCCACGTATAATTCACCTGATGTTTTTAGAAAGTGAGATGAGGTTAAAGGTCAATTCTACAACTCAATTTGAGAGGACTATTTATTAATTAAACTATTTCGTCTCGTAACTGACGCAATATACTTGTGAATGGTTTTACCTTCGTGTTGACACGCACCAAGAAGCATAACAATGTTTGGATGATATCCAATTTTGGTCATGGACAGAAATTCATCAAGGAAGATCTTTCTCTCGGCTGGGGAGGCATGTTCTGAAATCAAAATTGCAATGACACTGTTATGCTTGGAGTCATAGACAAACATCTACAAACCACTTCTAACACACATTTAATACTTTGTTTAAATGCCAGTTAGCAACCATCTAATTAATTTTATTACTATGCAGATGAATTTATTTAAAATATCATTTCCAACTTGTAAGAGAATGAGTGTGAGAAACATATTTTAAAGATTGAGTGGCCAGGGCCAAGATCGTTTACCCGCTTGATTTTTCCTAACATAGACCTTAATAGTCTGTGGTGTCAACAGTATTAATAATAATTGTTGACACACAGTGACCCCATCAGTACAAATATTCATGGATCCGCCCCTGGACTGGTGCAATACAACCTCCATCTGAAAGACTGTGGTATTGCTGTCAGTCTGTTTGCCTCTCGGTACAAGGCAGGTATGATTAGGCCTAGATGAGCAATGCAAGTTGTGAAATGGCAGGGTCTTATAGCGACCCAAGACTCTTGCGCACTTGATGATTTTAAAGAACAAAACTTATGAAGATAATACTGTCATCACCAAATATTGATTTAATGTGTAGCAGTGCTTATTTAACAGATGTTAAATTTGCTCTAGGATTGCAAGGTCGTTGGTTCGAAACCCACCCGAGTAATATGCCTGTGATTGTTGTCAAAGAACTCGGGTAAGTACTGAGTATACAGTGCTAACACACATCGGTGTTATATGGGTAAAAGAAAACAAAATTAATAATGCTTATTTACCTTGCAGCTTCTTGATTGCAGCCTTGCAGAGTTCTCCAGCAATCATTACTCCACCGTACAACACCTCACCAAACTGCCCCTTCCTTAGTACTTTTGTTCCTACGATAAAGTTGTCCCACAATACATTCCATGGTTCAGCCCATGTAGGTAAACCAACATCTTCATAGGTTGGAGATACATGAACATCTCGAACTGGCTCATATCCAGGTGCTAGATTCTGACCAACTGACCCGGAGTCAATTGCAGCTTTGTTGATTTTATCGTCGGGTGTTATTCTGTTTTCGTAACCCGTCTGTCGGAAGTTTGGGCAAAATACAACTATTATTGTAACGCATTTTCTTTTAACCATGAGAGCATTACTCATTATGTCACATTTATTAAGGAATTTAAAAGCTGATAGGACCAAAGCATTTTCCTGACATCATTCCCCACTAAAATTAATATTCTTTATCCCCGATGCAAATTTAACATCTATTATATCGTTGCGGTACCCGCTGCCAAAACATAGGATTCGAACTGCCTCTAGCTGCCGGGCAACCTCGGTAGTCTAGTTGGTAAGACACTGCTCTAGAATTGCAAGGGTCGTGGGTTCGAATCCCACCCGAGTAACATGCCTGTGATATTTTTTCACAGGACTCGGGAAAGTACTGAGTATACAGTGCTAACACACATCGGTGTATGGGTAAAAACCAAAATTAATATTCTTTATCCCCGATGCAAATTTAACATCTATTATATCGTTGCGGTACCCGCTGCCAAAACATAGGATTCGAACTGCCTCTAGCTGCCGGGCAACCTCGGTAGTCTAGTTGGTAAGACACTGCTCTAGAATTGCAAGGGTCGTGGGTTCGAATCCCACCCGAGTAACATGCCTGTGATATTTTTTCACAGGACTCGGGAAAGTACTGAGTATACAGTGCTAACACACATCGGTGTATGGGTAAAAACCAAAATTAATATTCTTTATCCCCGATGCAAATTTAACATCTATTATATCGTTGCGGTACCCGCTGCCAAAACATAGGATTCGAACTGCCTCTAGCTGCCGGGCAACCTCGGTAGTCTAGTTGGTAAGACACTGCTCTAGAATTGCAAGGGTCGTGGGTTCGAATCCCACCCGAGTAACATGCCTGTGATATTTTTTCACAGGACTCGGGAAAGTACTGAGTATACAGTGCTAACACACATCGGTGTATGGGTAAAAACCAAAATTAATACACTAAAATCCCGTTTAAATTTGTTCAGTCACTATTCCCTATATTTTTGTTTGGGTTAGGTTTTTTTCTGTCTCACTTCAATGGTATAATATGCCTAAAGGCTAGAACATATTTTTGTGTATTTTCTTTTGTATTATCTTTTTTGTACAAGTACATACAAAAATTACATTGGTGAAAAAAGGGAAACCCGAACAGGCACATAGGCCCACTAAATGGGTACCCTTAGTTTACACATCAAAAACCAAAGACAAGGGACAAGCACAACTACAGGCAAACAACCGAAGAAAAACATAAAATATAAGCAAACTCACAAAAAAGAGGGAAAAACTACAACTACTGGGTGTGACAGATAAAACCAAAAACAAAACGAAAGAAAAACAATATTTCCAAAATGAGGTAAGGTAAATCCGTTTATATCAATGTGGCTAAATCGTATTAATGTGGCCCAAGTTTTTACTTTAAAGAAAATTTTATTTTTTTTGTTTTGCAAAAAAAAAAAAAAAAACCGGTAGCTGACAGGTTAACAACTTTATGTTATCCACCATTTACATAAACTTAACATGTAGAAGTTTGAGATCAATCGGCCATCTGGGTCACAAGAAAATTGCGATAAAAACTGATAATAGCATTAGCACGACAGTGATGCAAAAAAAAAGGGGGGAAAAAAGAATAAAACGCTATCTTGATAAGCGATGAACTTCGAACGGGAAATTAGTTTTATTAGGATGTCTCATCATCATCTGACCGGGTAAGTTTGCTGTAAATCTGTGATTTTAACGTTTTTTTTACCAACTCTGTAATGTTCCTTTAAGAAACTAAAAGCAAAGTTTCCTTGTTTTTGTTGTCATTTCGAAATGAGTTATAGATGGTTAGGCTATAATGGTATTGCAAGTTTCATACAAACTCGATGCCAGTCTTAGTCTCAACCTTTTCATGGCGTAATCGCTGTTTATGATAACGTTTTTCCAGTGTTTGAATGTAACTTCACAGTGTTGTGTAGCTTTTACAACTAGTCCAGTACGCCCTCTAATATAGTCTCTACAGATATCTTGGTTTCTTACCATTTCTTGGTCTCGCGTTGGTTCTTGTGGTTTTCTCTTTCGAAATCTGAGAAAGAAAACCAGACACCCAAACACAAGAATGACGACCAAGATGATCATGCAGATGATAACTATAGTTGTAGTTGAATAAACTGGAGGTGCGTCATCCGTGCGTCATCCTATGATAAAGACTATAGTAATGCGCAAATAATCACCATGCTGGGTGTGACAGATTCAAAAGAAAAAGAAGAAGAAAAAGAAAAACATATTGCAAAATTAGGTAATTAGGCTATAATCATTTGATATTGTAACACTTTCAATTACAGGTGTCACAATAACAATTTGCTGATAACACTTGTAACACAAAACAAAATGTTCACAGATTTACACTAAACTTACACCGTCTTAAGATGATCAAAGTAGAAAGTTTACCTTAAAATAATAATTGCTGTGGTGCTGCAGTTCTTGAGGAATGAGTAAACCAATGTAACGAAAGTACTTTTGTTCGTCCGCTGAGACGAAACTTGTTTTCGTGATTTGTGAAAATTAGTTTAGCATGTAAAAACGTATTTTCATGACATGGTTTTACTCATTTTTCAAAACTACAGCACCTCAGCAGGGAAGCTTTCTACCATCATTATCTACAACCTTTTAGTTTAATGTAAATCTGTGGACCTTGTGTGTTGTGTCCTACAAAAATTACCTATTGGATTATACCCTTTAGAATAAAACTCAGATGATGACTGTTTTCTTTGGGCTAAATATAAAGAGTGCTTTATGTGCACTCTATAAAGTGAGAGAAAGCATTTAATTAGAGAGAAAACATACATTTACTCACTGGACACTGTGACATTGAATGTACATATCGTTGAATTGCCAGCCTGATCAGTGAATGTGTATAGGACTGTAGTAACTCCATCGGTGAATGTTGATTCAGGTTGGTGAGTCTTAGTCACAGCTACTCCAATGGTTTCAGAAGTAGATGGTTCAGTCCATGTGACAACCACATCACTATTGCCTTGTGTTAGGTTGACATTGATTGGATCAGGACAACCTATTACTGTGGGTGGTTGGTGCTCATCAGCTGTGTGAAATAAAGGAGGATTCAGTATAAATTCCCTATATCCACCATGACGAGTGAAAATCTATTTGGGAAACCTGCAAACTATGGCAGTTATGTCTCTATTTCTCTCTCCCTTCCAAACCAAATATTAATTAAAAATCGGCTATAAGTATTTGCTATGACTCAAAGTAGGAAGAGCGCTTCATCGCAGGTGACAATAGTGCCAAGAACCTGATGGTAAGTATGTTTAAACGTATTGTCAACAAATTTCAATATAGTTAAAGTTACAAGTAAACTTCAAACAATGAAATTCAATTGTCTCAAAGCAAATCTATGAGTTTCAGAAAGATCAGAATAACGTTATAATTTGCATTTATTTGATTTATTGACTTGTTCAAAAGTAGCTAAGTTATAGGACAACATTCGAACAGCCGAAGCAGTTGCTTATTACATTGGTACGTACTATTATTAATACCAGTTTGATAAAACTTTCCACTGAACTTATATGTAATTACTGACAGCCGTTTGTGCGGCACCATAATGTAGCCCGAGCCCTAATAGCCCGGACCTAAATGTAGCCCCAAACATGTACCTAAATGTAGCCCGGACCTAAATGTAGCCCGGACCTAAATGAACTTAGCCACAGACATGACACTACTGCTTATGGTGTTCCAAAAAAGACACTTCGCGTCGCCGTTGCCGTCGCAGTCGCCTTCGCCATCGCCGTTGCCGTCGCCGTCGCCTTCGCCATCGCCGTCGCCGTTGTCGTCGCATTTGTCGTCGCCGTCGCCTGCGGACTCCTGAGGGCGCTGTTTCACTATCCTGCACAGAGCTAACAAAATATTTAAAGATGTAAGGGGGCCGAGGGCTGCGACCGTGACGGCGTCGGCGACTGACTGCGACTGCGATGGCGACATTGACGGCGATGGCGACGGTGACGGCGACTGCGACTGCGACGGCGACGGCGACTGCGACGGCGACGGCGACGGCGACGGCGACGCAAAGTGTTGTCTTTGGAACACCATAACTGCTAGATATCCGTCTGTGGATGTTCAATATATGGTCTAAGATTTACTTGAACTGGGGACAAATTCCATTGCGTTGTTTCCATTGTCCGACATAACCCTTAACTTAAAACAAAGCCTTTTTTGTAAATTTGAATATTGTGATATTGATTTAAATCACATTTGCTGTTTGATATTTCCAGTAATCTACTACAAAATGCTCACGCGCCGTTTGCGTTGTGCACAGCGTCAAGTCGGGCGGCCATAAGGGAGATTACAAAGTTAATCCGACTCATAGTTGACAGCTACCCCTTCCAATCAAATAAGGGATTTGCAGCTCCTTAATTAAATTTTTATGAAATTATTGACTGCAAAATCATTACAATTATGGCAATGTCAAACCCCACTTTCCGTGTACAATCACATGACATCGTGTGAACATTCTCGTGGAATTTCTCCTAATTGGTGTAACTATGTTTACCCATTACTGGCATTGTTCAGCCACCGGTAAGGTCTCACGTTACAAATCCCGGATTATTCCTCAGTGATTTCGAGAATTGAGTCTTTATTGAACAACAAATTGCAACAGTAATCATGTCTTTTTAACGCACAGGTCACGTGACGCACGGAGCGCAATCGATCAATTGAGTCCAGTTTATTATGCATGTTTTTTATTTGAAACGAGTCAAACAACTCGCCCTTACATTCATTGTAGCAATCATAGTGTGTAAGGGGAGAAGCGAATCATACATGTAGCTGTGTATCCGACCATCAGATGAGACAAGTGTGTTTTTTTTATCAGATAAGTGCATCTTTATACGGAGTATATCGGTATGGTCTCTGGTAGTAAATTTTCCCGACTGATAATTGATGTTTTGGGGTGGGAGACAGATGTCTCTGTGTTCAAACACTGAGTCAATGATTACAGCAGAACTAATTATGATGTTTTTATGAAACTCTATAAAGACAAGAGAGGTACAAAGGGGGGGGGGGGGCGGTAAAAGGAAGGGGTTTCTGGGGAAAAGGTAGTTGGAACATATAGGTCAGGGAGACATTGAGGGTGGGGGTGTTTATAGTAGCGGTGTTGAACAATAAAAACAACCCAAAGGGCTTGTGCCCAAGAAACGGTTGAAGTAAATCTTCCTTTACGACGAATATTTGGCAGTAGGTTTGTGTTTAAGAAAAACATTTATATGAACAAAAGGCGTTTACATCCAAAACGAGAACATTACAAGGTTCATTCGGTGTTTGTGAACAAAGCTGTTCCATGGTCTTTTGCTAGATTATGTGCTAAAATTACCAATGAGTCTTTAACTGAAAACAAGTTTGAAAAATGAGGTCAACTTGAGGTCACGGTTTTTCAAAATTTATCCCCAACCCCCAAGGAGTCCAAACTACAAACAGTTTGCTGTGATGCTGCAAAGACTTCCCAATTTAATATCCAAATGAGGATCACGTGGTTAATTATTAACAAAAATAAAACAAAAATATGATAGGAATAAGGTTACGTCCTAAGTTTCCACTTGATATTGTTTTACGTGTTTAAAAACACATCATTTTGTAGGATACTTCTTTCCTGGAAAATCTGTGCAAGCTTCGAATCAAATATTACATACGACGAGTTTCCCCGCAAACAAGCAAAAATATCCCAGCTAAGCTGTGAAATATATGCTTTATGTAAGCGCATAATATCCGCGGTTTTAAAGTGTCAATTATCCAGTGAATCCAATTAGACACTGGCAGGTGACTGTAGTGCCAGAAACCCGACATACACCTCCATTGAAACAGGTAACCATCGCACATGGACCTGTGTCATAAGAAGTATAACATTAAGAGTACATTCAACTTAACTTCAACAAAGTAAAGGTACAAAGAACTCTCAAACAAAGAAATAAAATTGTCTCGAAGTAAATCTGTGAGTTTCTGAAAGAGCAGATAAGCATCCCGGCTTATGGTTTTCATTCGACCTATTGACTTGTTCAAAAGAAATTGACATCGTTTGGCAACAGTCAAACAGCCGAAGAAATTAACTTGATGTACATTTTGTGCGTACCTGTTTAAAAAAAAAAACCTGTCCACTGAACTTATATATACTTACTGGCAGTTGTTTGACAAAATTGTCCAGTGAATCCAGCTGGACACTGGCAAGTAAACGTAGTGCCAGAACCCTGACATGTACCTCCATTGAAACAGGTAACATTCGCACATGGACCTGTGTCATGGAAAGTATGGTTAAAAGTATTGTCAACGAAATTACAATTCATTTCAAATTCAAAGAACTTTCAGTCTCGAAAAAATGCTTGGAAGTTTGTAAAAAAAAAAAAAAAAAAAAAAACGTTTTGCTTTCATTTGATTTCTCGACTTATTCGAAAGTAACTAATATCAAAGTATGAAAAAACAACATTCGAACAGCCCCGAAGAAAGCAACTAAGATTGCATTTGTACTAACTAATGGTACCAGTGAGCTTGATAAAACTTTCCGCTTAACTATATATACTTACTGAGAGTCGTTTGACAAAATTGTCCAGTGAATCCAGTTGCGCACTGGCAGGTGAACGTAGTGCCAGAAACCAGACATGTACCTCCATTGAAACAGGTAACACCCGCACATGGACCTGTGTCATAAGAAGTAACATTAAAAGTACATTCAACTAAACTTCAACAAAATAACGGTACAAAGAACTCTCAAACAAAGAATTAAAATTGTCTCGAAGCAAATCTGTGAGTTTCTGAAAGAGCAGATTAGCATCCCGGCTTATGGTTTTCATTCGACCTATTGACTTGTTCAAAAGAAATTGACATACATTTGGGAACAGTCAAACAGCCGAAGAAATTAACTTGATGTACATTTTGTAAGTACCTGTTTAAAAAAAAAAAATTGTCCACTGAACTTATATATACTTGCTGGCAGTTAACATTCGCACATGGACCTGTGCCATGGAAAGTATATTATGGTTAAAAGTATTGTCAACGAAATTACAATTCATTTCAAATTCAAAGACCTTTCAGTCTCGAAAAAAATGCTTGGAAGTTTGTAAAAAAAGCATCAAAACGTTTTGCTTTCATTTGACTTCTCGACTTATTCTAAAGTAACTAATATCAAAGTATGAAAAAACAACATTCGAACAACCGAATAAAGCAACTAAGATTGCATTTGTACTTACTAATGGTACCAGTGAGGTTGATAAAACTTTCCGCTTAACTATATATACTTACTGATAGTAGTTTGACAAAATTGTCCAGTGAATCCAGTTGCACACTGGCAGGCGAACGTAGTGCCTAAAACCATACAAGTACCTCCATTGAAACAGGTAACACTTGAACATGGACCTGTGTCATGTAAATTATATTATGGTTATAAGTATTGTCAACGAAATTTCAATTTATTTCAAATTCAAAGAATTTTCAGTCAAAGAAATATAGTTTTCTCGAAACAAACGCTTGAGAGTTTGTGAAAAAGCAAATAATTGTTTTCATTTTACTTCTTGACTTGTTCAGGCAAAATTCGAAAAGCCGAAGAAAACAACTAAGTATTTGTACCTACTAACGGTACCAGTTTGACCAAACCTAATCGCTGAACTATAGTATATACTTACTGACTGTCGTTGCACAAAATTGTCCAGTGAATCCAATTAGACACTGGCAGGTGAACGTAATGCCAGAAACCAAACATGTACCTCCATTGAGACAGGGAACATTCGCACATGGACCTGTGTCATGGAAAGTATGGTTAAAAGTAATGTCAACGAAATTGCAAGTCATTTCAAATTCAAAGAACTTTCAGTCTCGAAAAAAATGCTTGGAAGTTTGTAAAAAAAAAAGCATCATAACGTTTTGCTTTCATTTGACTTCTCGACTTATTCGAAAGTAACTAATATCAAAGTATGAAAAAAGCAACATTCGAACAGCCGAAGAAAGCAACTAAGATTGCATTTGTACTAACTAATGGTACCTGTTCGAGTTTGATAAAACTTTCCGCTTAACTATGTATACTTACTGAGAGTAGTTTGACAAAATTGTCCAGTGAATCCAGTTGCACACTGGCAGGTGAACGTAGTGCCAGAAACCAGACATGTACCTCCATTGAAACAGGTAACACTTGAACATGGACCTGTGTCATGTAAATTATATTATAGTTATAAGTATTGTCAACGAAATTTCAATTTATTTCAAATTCAAAGAATTTTCAGTCAAAGAAATTTATTTCTCGAAACAAACGCTTGAGAGTTTGTGAAAAAGCAAATAATTGTTTTCATTTTACTTCTCGACTTGTTCAGGCAACATTCGAAAAGCCGAAGAAAACAACTAAGTATTTGTACCTACTAACGGTACCAGTTTGACCAAACCTAATCGCTGAACTATAGTATATACTTACTGACTGTCGTTGCACAAAATTGTCCAGTGAATCCAATTAGACACTGGCAGGTGAACGTAGTGCCAGAAACCAAACATGTACCTCCATTGAGACAGGGAACACCCGCACATGGACCTGTGTCATGGAAAGTATGGTTAAAAGTAATGTCAACGAAATTGCAAGTCATTTCAAATTCAAAGAACTTTCAGTCTCGAAAAAAATGCTTGGAAGTTTGTAAAAAAAAAAGCATCATAACGTTTTGCTTTCATTTGACTTCTCGACTTATTCGAAAGTAACTAATATCAAAGTATGAAAAAAGCAACATTCGAACAGCCGAAGAAAGCAACTAAGATTGCATTTGTACTAACTAATGGTACCTGTTCGAGTTTGATAAAACTTTCCGCTTAACTATGTATACTTACTGAGAGTAGTGTGACAAAATTGTCCAGTGAATCCAGTTGCACACTGGCAGGTGAACGTAGTGCCAGAAACCAGACAAGTACCTCCATTGAAACAGGTAACACTTGAACATGGACCTGTGTCATGTAAATTATGATATGGTTATAAGTATTGTCAACGAAATTTCAATTTATTTCAAATTCAAAGAATTTTCAGTCAAAGAAATATAGTTTTCTCGAAACAAACGCTTGAGAGTTTGTGAAAAAGCAAATAATTGTTTTCATTTTACTTCTTGACTTGTTCAGGCAACATTCGAAAAGCCGAAAAAAACAACTAAGTATTTGTACCTACTAACGGTACCAGTTTGACCAAACCTAATCGCTGAACTATAGTATATACTTACTGACTGTCGTTGCACAAAATTGTCCAGTGAATCCAATTAGACACTGGCAGGTGAACGTAATGCCAGAAACCAAACATGTACCTCCATTGAGACAGGGAACATTCGCACATGGACCTGTGTCATGGAAAGTATGGTTAAAAGTAATGTCAACGAAATTGCAAGTCATTTCAAATTCAAAGAACTTTCAGTCTCGAAAAAAATGCTTGGAAGTTTGTAAAAAAAAAAGCATCATAACGTTTTGCTTTCATTTGACTTCTCGACTTATTCGAAAGTAACTAATATCAAAGTATGAAAAAAGCAACATTCGAACAGCCGAAGAAAGCAACTAAGATTGCATTTGTACTAACTAATGGTACCTGTTCGAGTTTGATAAAACTTTCCGCTTAACTATGTATACTTACTGAGAGTAGTGTGACAAAATTGTCCAGTGAATCCAGTTGCACACTGGCAGGTGAACGTAGTGCCAGAAACCAGACATGTACCTCCATTGAAACAGGTAACACTTGAACATGGACCTGTGTCATGTAAATTATATTATAGTTATAAGTATTGTCAACGAAATTTCAATTTATTTCAAATTCAAAGAACTTTCAGTCAAAGAAATTTATTTCTCGAAACAAACGCTTGAGAGTTTGTGAAAAAGCAAATAATTGTTTTCATTTTACTTCTCGACTTGTTCAGGCAACATTCGAAAAGCCGAAGAAAACAACTAAGTATTTGTACCTACTAACGGTACCAGTTTGACCAAACCTAATCGCTGAACTATAGTATATACTTACTGACTGTCGTTGGACAAAATTGTCCAGTGAATCCAATTAGACACTGGCAGGTGAACGTAGTGCCAGAAACCAGACATGTACCTCCATTGAGACAGGGAACACCCGCACATGGACCTGTGTCATGGAAAGTATAACATTAAAAGTACATTCAACTAAACTTCAACAAAATAAAGGTACAAAGAACTCAAAAAATTGTCCAGTGACTCCAATAAGACATTGGCAGGTGAACGAAGTGCCAACAACCTGACATAAACCTCCATTGACGCACTAAATACTCGCACATGGACCTGTGTCGTGATAAGTATCGTTGACGTTATTTCATCTTTAAAAAGATACATGGAACTTTTAAGTAATGACGTATAATTGTCTCAAAATAAATTCATCAGTCTCTGGAAGAGCAGACTAGCACGGCAACTTGTGGGTTTTGTTGGACTTATTCACTTGTTTGAAAGTAACAATGTGAAAATAAGGGAAACAGTTAAACATCTGATGAAAATATCTTAATTTACATGTGTACGTACTACTATGGTACCAGTTTGATAAAGATTTCCACTGAACTATGTATACTTTAATACTAACAACCGTTTGACAAAATTGTCCAGTAAGTCCAACTACGCACCAGCAGGCGAACCCAGCTGTGCCATCAAACAGACATACACCCCCATTAAAGCACTGAACATTCTCACATAGATCTGTGTCATGGTAATATTTTAAAAATAATGTCAACAAAATTTCAATTAAACCAAAATTCATGGAACTTTCAGTCAATTAAAGAAATTTGTTTTTATAATGGTCTCAAAACAGACTAGCATTTTTAACGTGTGTTTTTTTATTTGACTTATTGACTTGTTCAAAAGTAACTATAGTATGAACATACGGGCAACAGTCAAACAGCCGATGAAAGTAACCGTCGATAAAGTGTTATCAGAACCAAACGGCCATTCTGTTTGAGTCACAAGTGGCAGCTATTTAACCACTAAGTAACAGATGCACACAGGCAACAGCAATTCAGCCACCATGGTTGCCGACCGTCACGCATATTATTTACAGCATACTAAACGGTTAAAAAAACGGTAAAAAAAACTTAACGCATAAGTACAAAGTCTTCTTGTCAGACTAAATGACAACCTAGAACCGGTAGGATGGTAATATGAGACTTTCTGGGACGATAGGTGGCAGCAGACATACAGGGTAAATCCATTGTTCTCAGAATTATGGAAATCCACCAGGTAAGTCTGCTGCGACCTAGCGTTGGTAAGTCTCCCATTGTCCTAAAGAGAGGCTGAAGTCTTAGCGGGTATGAATTACATCTGGGCCCAATTTTAATAAAGCTGCTAAGCAGAAAATACTGCTTGACAAATTTCATAGCTCAGCAGAAGCTGAGATGGGCACCAGCCAAAGCGATGTTAAACTTAACGTAATGCTAGTAAACCTGTTTCTGCTTAGCATTACTAGGTTGTATTAAGTTGGACCCCTAACAAAATGTCCTCACCCGGTGCGCTAACGACGACATTGAAGACGCATCGAGCATACTTCCCTACAGCATCCTCAAATAGATATTCCACTGAGGTGGTTCCTATGGGGAATGTATCACCTGAAGAATGGGTGTTCATGACGAGTCTTACATGTCCAGAAGCGTCATATGCGGTCGGAGTCGTCCAGGTGATTGCTGGCAGCACTGTGGCAGAAACAGCCTCTCGTTGGATATTTAGAGGGCATGTTGTAAGAACCGGATCAAATTGGTCAGTTCCCGCTGTGTGGATAGATACAATGATCAGAAGACATCGCAGAAAAAGCTGGTATAATGACCCAATTTACCTCTTTAGCACCATTTTGGGAATCAGTGCTAGTCTTGGATCAAGACGACAGTGGATAATGTGCATTGATATTCAGTATAATGGATATCGATGATAGCGTTAGATCCACTGTCAATCTTTGTCGTCTTGGTCCAAGACTAGTAAAGTACTCGATGACACCGCTGCGTTTCGCACTCACACTATTATTATTATTACTTATTTTTGTGAAAATACTCAAACATGTTGAGTTTGGTGTATAGAAGCCGTAGGGCCTACTCGCGCGACGTTGGAGAAAATGAATCAGCAGGAAAGATATAATACGCGTACTAATTGACTCTTTTAAAGCCATTGGACCCTTTCGGTACAGAAAAAAAAAAAAAAGTTCACAGATTTACAAATAATTTACAGGGTTTACAGAAGGTAATGGTGAAAGACTTCTCTTGAAATATTAGTCCATGAAATGCTTTACTTTTTGAGAAAACAGTAAAACAATATAAATTCTCGTTAACGAGAATTACGGATTTGTTATAAACACATGTCATGACACGGCGAAACGCGCGAAAACAGGAGTGGGTTTTCCCGTTATTTTCTCCCGACTCCGATGTCCGATTGAGCCTAAATTTCCACAGGATTGTTATTTTATATATAAGTTGTGATACACGAAGTGTGGGACTTGGACAATACTGTTTACCGAAAGTGTATAATGGTTTTAAAGGAATTATAATTGAGTACAAGGTAAGGTTTGTTAGAAATGTCAAACTTGTTATATTCACATCGAAAACTGTCATTCTGTCCGGTCACAACAATTGGGTAAACCGTAATTCAGTTACTGTTTAGTTTTTACTTACGTGATCTGCTTATGATGAACGAGCAAGAGGCACGGTTGCCTGCGTTGTCATTGACAGTGTATGTAACTGTCGTGAAGCCTACAGGAATTGCACCTCCAGGATTATGGCTGCCATGAACAGGTTGAACACCAGATTCATCAGTTGCTGTTGGGACTGGCCAAGTTGGATTTGCCGATGTAGTCCTAAAGTCACCGGGGCATGTCAAACTTGGTACTATATTGTCAGTTCCTGTGAAGGGAATTAAGCTTAATCAAGCTTGAGGAATTCTAACAGTTCCACAACAAGAGGTTAAAGGATTTGGGTACTTTTTCAAAATGTCCATAAATTTCCATTAAACTTACAGGGTTTGAAGATAATAATAGTGGAAAGCTTCCCTTCAAATATTACTTACTGAAGTGCTGTAGTTTTTGAGAAATGAGTAAAACAATGTAATGAAAATACGTTTGTAAATGCTTAAAATAATTTTCGTCTCATGAGACGAAAATTATTTCCATGACATTGTTTTACTCATTTCCCAAAAGCTGCAGCACCTCAGCACGTAATATTTTCAGGGAAGCTTTCTACTATCATTATCTTCAAACTGTGTAAGTTTAGTGTAAATCTGTGGACATTGTGTTTTTTGTCCTACAAAAAGTACATACACCTTTAAGTTAATTTGATATAATAACATTGACCAATTCTACCCCTAGCATTAACCGTAATAATAAAGACAGCTGGTGTTTGGTTTTTAGAACCAGTGGTTTCATTGGATACAAGGAGAGAGGAATGTGGGTGAAGCTGACAAAATCACATCGGACCAATCAAAACAGAGATATTGGCAATTTCGTCGTCTGGATGCAGTGTCCGAAGTATAAATGATTTGAATGCGTATGTACGTGTGCAATGAATGTAGATGAAAGGTGATTAGATGCCACTCTCTGGCGTAACTCACGAGGCTCGAAGTGTCACGTGTTATGTTCATGCTTATTTGTTGTTATGTTTCCTTAAAGGCAGTGGACACAATTGGTGATTACTAAAAAAATATTAGCATAAAACCTTACTTGGTAACGAGTAGTGGGGAGGGAGCTGTTGATGGTATAAAACATTGCGAGAAACGGTTTTCTCTGCAGTAACGTATTCTCCGAGAAAGAAGTAATTTTCCACGAATTTGATTTAGAGACTGTTCTTTCATTATTATCTTGCAACTTCGACGACCAATTGAGCTCAAATTTTCACACGTTGGTTATTTTATGCATAGGTTGAGATACACCAAGTGCGAAGACCAATAGTGTCCAGTGCGAAGACTTGTCTTTGACAATTACCAATAGTGTCCAGTGCGAAGACTTGTCTTTGACAATTACCAATAGTGTCCAGTGTCTTTAAAGGAACTGGCCTACTATGTTAATGCCAATAAGGATGGATACATTTTTTTAACTGAATTGAATTGAATTGAATTGAATTAAATTGAATTGAATACCTGTAGTTGACACATATACCAAGAACGTGCAAGTCGTCGCTTGAATTGATGGATTAATCCACCTGTATGTCACTTCTGTAACACCCACTGGTAATGTGGTATTTGGTGCGTGGGATCTCCATACCCTGCGAACAATGCTGCTACTCTCCACAGGTTCAGGTTCAACCCAGCGTGCAACCCCTTGTGTACTACTGTTGGTAATGCTAATGGATACGTCATTTGGGCAGGTCTCTGTTTGAGGAGCAGCGTCATCCACTACTACGAAAAAGGGAAATAAAACAGAGATACTTAATTAAGCCTTCTCCAACATTACAGGAACATTACATAATTGGCTATTGCTAACAAAACCGTTGCTGGCAGTGTAGGCACTTTATTAAAACCACCATATATATAAACTGACAAACCTGTCAAAGTTCGAGATCGATCGGCCATCTGGGTCACGAGATAATAGTGAAAAAAAAAACCAATTACAAACTTTGCTTTGCATCGATGTCAAAATAAAAATGAATATATTTCAAGGGATGTTTTCAACTATCGTCATCATTTGACCGTGTAATTTTTATGTAAATCTGCGATCTTCACGATTTTTGTTTTTATACCAATTAGTAGTAACGTTCCATTTATAAGTTTCTGGTTTCATGTTCCTGCTCATTCTAGACCAATTGACCAAAAAAATGAGAAAAATACTGGGCCCATAAATAAAGGGGCAAGTAATTAAATTATGACAACGTAAAAAAGTCAACATTATTTTGCTCATACGAAATATATTTGTTCCCCCCAAAAAACTATTTTGTCTCAAAATAATTTCATCTCCTGTAAAAATATTTCGTTCGAACTTTGGCATTAGTATTTCAAGGGAACGAATTTATATTACGAGGAAACAAAAGTAACTCAACATTGATTGTACATTTTCAATGTTTATGTTTACCTGTCCCTTTAGGGGCTCCGTAGATTTTGAATACTCTTCATGAATACTAGTATCGCTTATCAATTTTTCACTAGTGTTTTTTTTTTTTTTTTTTCACATTTGTAACTTCACCCTCACCTGGTATTGCCACAAAGAACGTGCAAAGTGCGATATTTGCCGGGCCTGGAGGAACCGGGTTGTCGATAAACTCATACCCAACTGTGGTAAACCCATATGGGAATTGAGTGGAAGTGGTTTGTCCGTACAGGCTTCTTGACGAATTTGCCGGTGTAATACTGCCTCCAATATTGAAAGCAAGAACAGTGTTCCAAGTAGTAAGGTTTGTCCCTCCGATGGTAGCTACCTCGTTCCCTCTTACATCTTCCATCGGACAGTCAAATAATTATTGTGGCGGTATAGTGTCTGTGGTGAATATAAGACAAGTTATTAAATCATGCATTACGGCCAGTTACCTCTAAACCCGAACAAGGGTGAATAAGTAAATAAGACAAGTTATTAAATCATGCATTACGGCCAGTTACCTCTAAACCCGAACAAGGGTGAATAAGTAAATAAGACAAGTTATTAAATCATGCATTACGGCCAGTTACCTCTAAACCCGAACAAGGGTGAATAAGTAAATAAGACAAGTTATTAAACCATGCATTACGGCCAGTTACCTCTAAACCCGAACAAGGGTGAATAAGTAAATAAGACAAGTTATTAAACCATGCATTACGGCCAGTTACCTCTAAACCCGAACAAGGGTGAATAAGTAAATAAGACAAGTTATTAAACCATGCATTACGGCCAGTTACCTCTAAACCTGAACAAGGGTGAATAAGTAAATAAGACAAGTTATTAAGCCATGCATTACGGCTAGTCACCTCTAAACCCGAACAGGGGTGAATAAGTAAATAAGACAAGTTATTAAACCATGCATTACGGCCAGTCACCTCAAAACAAGTCCAACCTGCATCTCCACGGGATCTACATTTTCTCATCAATTCTCTTAAACTTAAACTATTCCTGTGACGTCACTCTGGTGGTGAAAGTGTAGATTATTTTTATGAATCTACACTTAGCTGTAGCATGGAGGTAGAATTAGCTACCTCCATGGCTGTAGATTCGCTACGAATCTACTCTTAACTGCCATTCTGCTATGTAATCAATGGGAAATAGTTTAATAACAATAGAATCCTTGCCACTGTCTGATTGTCAACAACCAATACATGTGAATACCAACTTTTATTATTTTGAAAACTTTTCGAGCAACGGTTGGAGTTTTGTCAGCTGGTGATATTTGGCCATGGTCAATTATCATACAATGACAGGCTCATTTAGGGGGGAAACATTGTTAAACGTATAGAGTACGCATCAGTTAGGAATGAAAATGTTATGCAATATTACAAGATGATTTTGCCACATTATTATTTACCACAAAGCTTAAAATAATACATGAATGAGACAGTACCTTGAGCATTAGCGTGGTTTGCAGTCATCATGAGGAGAACTACAACGATTAGCAGGTTGGTCTCGGCCATTCCTGACTTGATTCTTGGTATAAGCAGACTGATACACAGAAAATCCACTTCCGCTTCACCGACTGTCTGGTTGATCGGTTTGAGGCAGCAGTGTTGTAGTCGAGGCCCGATACTCCGAGACTGCAAGACCGAGCCAGAGACGGGGAGGTCTGAGTGGGGGGAAACGAGCCAGAGACGGGGAGGTCCTAGGCTAGGGGTAGAGACCGAAGCAACGCCGCGCCGTTGAGCAGTAACACTGTTCCGATGCTTTTTTGGGGGGAAAAGATAATAGCGAAACTTGTTTACCACTAGCTGAGCTTGGCAGGGCGTCACAATTTCGCAAAATGAAAGCACATTCAACCCTATCAGTTTTCCCTAAAAACAATTTTAGTTAAAATAACTTAAGACTGCACACGTGCACGTAGTTGAGCTGACATAGGTATGCATTGTTATTCGAATAGGTTTGCCGACTGCGACCTTCAAATAAAAACATTTTCTGGTGACAAATAAAAGTTTGATTGTTCCTTTATAGTTTATGTCCTGTTCTCGTTTAAGTATGAACTTCCGTGTGATGTAAGGATTATATATAGCTGTTATTGTCAAAAACGTTCGGGATTGTCAAGGTGTTTTGATTCAGTTGATGTGAGAAACGATCGGAGCCTAATTTCACGGCTCACCTACATTTTGTTATTTATACCAAGACAACGACCAGATTGGGGAGACCGGTTGGGAGACCCCCAACACGTAGGCCTACTGCTGCGCTGACGTCAGATGTTGTGCCGAATTTCATAGAGAGCTGCGCTGAAGCAGAAATTTCTGCTAAGCACCACTTAGTAGGATAAAACTACGCCTCAAAAACAAAAATAACCTTAAAAAAGACAGTTTATCCTAGGAGATACTAATACTGTCTCGGGGTACGCTATGCCCTAGACAAGCCAGGTAAAGCTGTCCACACCGCCTCTAGCCTAAAAATCTGACGTCACACTTCGATGCTCGTGAATAACGCCAGAGACCGGCCTCCACAACCGGCGTGTATATTAACATTTGACCTACATTCATTTCATAGAGATACGCAGTCAAATTCCACACCAACATTTCACGGAAGTACATCCACATGCATACTCTAGGGAGGTTTAGCTGCAAGTTAGGCGAGCAAAAACGTGAACGTCAACTTGAGAATCGTGTGTGTGTAAAATCTCGCGTTTTAAACATACGTGTAGTTACCACTTTTTACGTCAGGTACGTATGTGCAGACGCCATACGTGAGCATGCAATAAGCCCAAAGTGGTGACGTCACCTAGAAACGGCACAATTTTCTGACGTTTACGTTCACGTTTTTGATCACCTAACGTGCAGCTAAACCTCGCTAATGTACACGATTTACACGTACGTGGAAACAGCATGCAGACGACGGGACGTAAGCTTTCCATATCTTAGTTTTGATTGGTTGTCCGCGAGGTGGCCACAGACCAATTAAAATAAACCCAGATACGGTAGCATTTAGGGTGCGTTCGTTTAGCTTCCCGGGTCGACCCTTATTTGCCCCTGGTACGTTCGAATAGCTTTAACAAAATTCCAGGGACTCACCCGGGTCAGCCCCCAGTGCCTTGCTTGTGAAGTGGGTCACTTGAGGGTGACCTGATGTGCGTGCCACGACCACGAGAGGGCGAGTGTGATCGTTCGATTAGCTCTTGTCGGGGGCTCACCCGAGTGAGCACAGCGGTGTCGACCCAATGGAGCCTATCGAACGCGTCCTTTAACAGTCACTGCTCTTTTATCAAATGATATCATTGTATCCAATGGAATCACTGGACCTGAACAGCAGGTACCTGTCTTTATCCTTACTTAACCCACACCTGTGACGTCATGCTATTGTTAAATCGCTCCATTATTTTGCACGAATGGCGCGATGGGTACATCTATTCACCCATTGTGCATAAAAGAGTTAGGGAACAAAGTAAATCAAGTCAATGACGCCATGGACCATAAATTATTTTGTTTTTAATGGTTTTTAACACAGGTTAATAGAGCTACACATGTATTGCAAAATGATCGTTAACACTTTCCACAAGTGAACAGCTATATTATTAAATTATTATTTAGCTGAGATGTTAAAAAATAATTATAGAACTACAACAGTAATTTAGGCAGGTCTTAAATTCAGATAAATCAATTTCATTTTAACCAGTATTTTTGTTTGTTGTTTTTATTAATTCAAAATGCTTAATTTATCATACACAAACATGGTTAGTGAGTAAAGTCCCTAAAATTTAAGATTGTAAAGATACTTTTTTCAATATCATCATAAAATAACAGGAATTCAACTGAAATTGTTGATCATAAAGGTAGCTTAAATTTGTTTATTAAAAACAAATCTGAAACTACAGGCTTGTACGCGGGTAGGTCACTTCTTTTATCTTCACCTTTTGGATTTTTTGTAGACCGAGAAAGTCGGCTACAACATCATCTGATAGTCTGTTTCTATCACTAACTTGTATAAATTTACTTAAAGTCAAGAAACAAAATCACTTATCTGCTGCCACTTTCGCTCCCGATCTATGATGCCACTATCGAAGGAACGAGCATATTTCCTAAAATGTTGGTCTTCGTCCATTGTTCACACACCACCAGTGGTGTTCACTGGATTGAACAAGCTTACGTAATACATACAAACAATTAACTTAAAAATTAAACCAATATCGCGCCATTCGTGCGAAATAATGGAGCGATTTTAACAATAGCATGACGTCACAGGTCTGGGTTAAGTCGCATAATGCCCTCGGTGAACGCGCCATTCGTGGGTAAGAATGGCCCTCGGGCTTCGCCCTCTGGCCATTCTTACCCACGAATGGCGCGCACCTCGGGCATTATCCTATACAGGAGCACAGTCTAAACCGCCCCTGCCGCCAACCCCATCGTGCCGGCAACTCAAGCGAGAGAGAGCGCCCTAGTCCACGGAGTGGTAGCTGTCATGGCGGCGTTCATGAACCCGACATACCTTTCTTTTGCAACGTCACAGCCCGAGTTTTTGCCAACCCAGATTTGAAAACTATGGAAAACCATAAGTGCAAATCAAGAAAAGATCGTTATTTTTGGTAACAATGTAGCCAACCTTGTTGATTTTGTTTAAAACAAAACAACGTATCATGAGAGGTATTTTATTTGATTGGAAATTTGCAGACAATGTTGATTTTTGTTAAAACATATGTTAAGACACAGGGTGTCCTAAAAAAACTATACACTTTTGAAACGGCTGCCGACCAAAATAATATATTACAATGGGTCAAAAAGTTGATATGTATGAATAGCTTATGTACCTAACTTTCATATGACACCGACAAGTTCGAAAAAGTTCATGCTTGGGTGAGCATTGCTCACTTTTGTAAGTCCTTTGGAGCTTACACAATTCAGGGTGATCTGATAAATTCATGTTTATTGCAATCGTTCGGGTTTGCTGAGTATTATTATTATATATATTTTTTTGGGGGGGAGGGAGGGTTATGAAACCGAATTTTTTTTGTATGCTCGAGTTAAAGGAACACGTTGCCTTGGATCGGTCGAGTTGGTCTTTGAAAAGCGTTTGTAACCGTTTTTTATAAAATGCATATGGGTAGAAAGATGTTGTAAAAGTAGAATACAATGATCCACACAAACATGCCTCGAAATTGCGTGGTTTTCCTTTTACCTTGTCGACTAACACGTCGGCCATTTATGGGGGTCAAAATTTTGACTCCCATAAATGGCCGACCATGTTAGTTCGCACAGTAGAAGGAAAACCACGCAATTTCGAGGCAAACTTGTGTGGATCATTGTATTCTACTTTTAAAACATCTTTCCAACCGTTTGCATTTTATAAAAAACGGTTACAAACGCTTTTGTTCTGACCAACTCGTCCGATCCAAGGCAACGTGTTCCTTTAACAGGAACCGCATATGTTTTCTTGTAGCATTTTAACTTTCCCTGGTGGACTCAATGGTGTGTTAATGGAAGTCCGGATGGGGTGACGGTACAAACTGTACATCTGAGACTTTGAATAGAAATTTTCAGCCCACCTTTTCAGGAATTAAAAAGAATGCTAAAAGGCAGTGGACACTATTCGTAATTACTCAAAATAATTATCAGCATAAAACATCACTTGGTAAAGAGTAATGGGGAGAGGTTGATAATATAAAACATTGTGAGAAACGGCTTCCTCTGAAGTGACGTAGTTTTCGAGAAAGAAGTAATTTTCCACGAATGTGATTTCGAGACCTCAAGTTTAGAATTTGAGGTGTCGAAATCAAGCACCTGAAAGCACACAACTTCGTGTGACAAGGGTGTTTTTTATTTCATTTAAATCTCGCAACTTCGATGACCAATTGAGCTCAAATTTTCACAGGTTTGTTATTTTATGCATATAATGAGATACACCAACTGGGAAGACTGGTCTTTGACAATTTACCAACACAAAATCTTATATCGATCCCCATATAAGCAGGTTTCAGAGGTTAGCATAATTATTTAGCCTCTGAGACCTGGTAATTGAAACAAATCGCAAGAAATAGGTCCTGGAGGTTAGTATACAAACATATACTAACCACTGAGACCTGGTAATTAAAAAAAGAGAATCAATGTGTGGTGAAGAGGTTTTCTACTATAGTGGTTTAATCCCAACGAGGCCTGGTTCTAGATAATTTTACCGAGACGAAGTCGAGGTAAGTTATAAAGAACCAGTCCTCGGCGGGTTTAAACCACTAGTTTGAAAACCGATTCAACACACTTTGGTTCCCATTCATAAATATCTTTTTGGTCAAAAACATCATCACTTTTTGGTCAAAAAGTAAAATAAATGCAAATATTATAAATTGTTTAATGATTAATGATTAATTGATAACAACAGCCCTCCAGCTATGAAATGGTGAAGCCCTCCGCCGCCCTCGGGTAAACAACTCCTTATAAGGGAATGCTGTGTGCGTCGCGCGTATCGCGTGATGTGGCACAACTGTTTCAGCCGTTGCTCTCGACCAATAGGAATGAAAAAACTATCTTATAAGAACAGGTGCAAGGTTGCGTGTCACGCCCATGAATTAACACTTTTTACCGGTCATAAAGAAAGGTTTATACACACCCACGTGACACGGTCTCCACCAATAGGAATAGCGGAACTGTCTGAGGTATTTATGAATCATGATTAATACATTCAAGTTCTGTTTCAAATTTCTATATCCATCCCCATGTTAAGAATTAGGTCATGGAGGTTAGTACACAAACATACTAACCACTAAGACCGTGATATTCCTCCCCATGTTAAGACAATTATACGCTTTTCATTCAAATTTTGAGCAGAAAACTTGTATTGTTTAATGTTTATACAATCATAACCACACTACTGCACGGGGTGAAATGTTTCGTTTAAAATGCTTTCTATGACCGAACGCTACTGCCACAGTAGGCGTCTGTAGCCAAGAGTTGTTGTTTATTAATATTGTGTACCTCTTTTTGTTGATAAGCAGTTTGCAACAGCAAATTCTATTTTCTTACTTTAAGAGTGATTTACACAAAACGCATAATACATTTCCTTTAAATAACGCTTGTTCTGTAGTCGAATTCAGTCAGCTTCTCGATTTCACAATGTGTTAAAGGCATTGGAAATTGGTTATAATTCAAAATAAGTATTAGCTTAAAACCTTTTAATTGGTAACGAGTAACGGGGCGGGGTTGATGGCAATAAAACATTGTGAGAGAAACGGCTCCCTCTGAAGGGACGTAGTTTTCGAGAAAGTATTACAATTTTCCACGAATTTGTTTTCGAGACCTGAGAATTAGATTTTGAGGTCTCGAAATCAAGATGAAGGCACACAATTTTGTGTGACAGGGGTGTTTTTTTCTTTCATAGTTATCTCACAACTTCGACAGTCAACTGAGCTCATATTATTTTCGCAGGTTTTTTATTTTACGCATAATATGTTGAGATACACCAAGTGAGAAGACTGGTATTTGACAATTACCAAAAGTGTCCAGTGTCTGTAAGTCTCCCCTCGTTGCCCTCGAAGTCCTTTATGCAATTTCCACGAACAAACTAAAACTTGTTATTATTATTTTTGTATGCAGACTTAGCAAATGGCACACCATTCAGACTATTGTATGAACTGCACAGTTGAAAAACTTTTATCACTTACCAGGGTTTCATTTTCAAGCTGTGTAGCTTCCGTTCAACAGACCATTGCTGCTTTTGAGAATATGACCTTAAACGGAATCTCGGCACGTTTGGTAGTTACTCAAAAACAAATATTTACTTAAAAACTTACTTGGTAACGAGCATTGGAGAGCTGTTGATAATATATTGTGGGAAACGACTCCCTCTGAAGTAATGTAGTACAGGTAATTTCTCTCTAAAATAATAAAAGACTTCTAGCTAAGTATATTATTCTCATCTGAAAGCACACAAATTCGCCCAACAAGGGTGTCTTTTTCTCTTTCATCATTTTCTCGCAACTTCGACGACCAATTGAGTCCAAATTTTCACAGGTTTGTTATTTTATGGTTTTGATGGGATACACCAAGTGAGAAGACTGGCCTTTGACAATTACCAAACGTGTACCGTCCCTTTAAGGTGCACGCTATTTATTCACAAATTAATTATTACTCCTCATCATATATCAACCAATGCCAAAAGTTTTAAATTATTTTCCCTTTTTGTCTTCCTATATTTTGTGCAAAATAAAACATGGCGTCAACATACATCACAATATGGTTTGTTTGTACCATTGTCGGATTCAATTACACCTGTGTGAATTGTTAAAAGGTGCAGCGGGTATTATTTATAGGCCGTTTTGCCAGTTGTTGACTCACAGAGAACTTGGCACGGTCGCTGCGTGTGACGTTCGTGTGAGAGGGAGGTCAACATTTTAATCGCTCCATTGTATAAACTATTTTAATCTCTCCATTGTGAAACCCGAAAACCAATTTGACCTACTTCTACACTTTTTATTGTTGCAATTTACTACACGACTCTTTCGGGCTGTTGTGGCTTTTCGTGAAATCGCAGAAGCGATTAAAGAGATGAAAGGTCTTCTTGCATTTTTGACGTTGGACTGCTAATTAAATTGGTTGATAACATGTTCGTTTACCATTTAAATTTGTTAAGCAACCGAAAGCACACAATAATTAAAAAAAAAAGAAGGTTTTTTTGTCCTTTCAATATTTTCTTGCAACCTCGATTACCAATTGAGTAAAAATGTTCACAGGTTTGTTGTAATAGGAATACTGGTCTTTGAAGGTGTCCAATTAACCATTTTATTATTTTCATTACCACCATAATAAGAAAATGGTGGCGATATAAAGTGACCCTCACAAAACCCCCTACAAGGCTGAATCAAGGGGTGTTAAAGCGCACACTGTATGTAAGGTTAGCTTGTTGACCCGTGTCCTAGACGGACCTTTATCATCCGTGTGTGTGGGTAGTTGTGACAAGAGTTATACACACATTTGAAGAAGAAAAACATGCAAGTCACTGGAAAAACCGATGACGTATTCTCATAATAAAGAACAGACTTAAATACCCCTTTTGTCAAACTGGATATTGTATGAAAAAGCCTGGAACCACTATCCACTAAAATTGTTTGTGTTATCCTTGGCCGACGGGTGATGAACAGAAATTGTTTGGGTGATATCCTTTCTCCATCAGGGCCGTCCGCATACGCGCTCCAGTAGGCTTGAATTGGGTGTGCTCGTGGGACCCTACTATTGGTTAGTCTTCTTCAGGTTGAAGGTATCACTCTGTGTCACCGCATATAAAAAGCAGCCACATCAGCTGTTGAATTTTGATATTGCTGAATTGGGCTTGGGAATACCCAGTTCCAAATGCGTCTGGTTGTTTTCTTTGAACACAAATGTTCTAATAGGCTGTGGTTGAGACTGTTCACAGATCACACTATGCTCGATGGACATTGTATCTTCTAGACGAAAGGTAAGCTTTTCATTTTCATTTCTGGGAGTTATGTGTTACTTAACATTTACACTGTTATGTAAAGTTAACTCTGTTGTAAAATCTGACCGTGATATTAATTGTTTCTAAAATGCTTTTTGAGTTAAAATTTTAGGGCACACAAACATTGTTTTTTTTTATAACCGCATTATTACTTTGAAGTGTTTAATTTCCCTAAAAGTGCTTTATACCATCGAAAGCTGTTGTGGGCGTCTAACCCAAAGTTGTTGAAGGCAGAGGACACTATTGGTAATTACTCAAAATAGTTATTAGCACAAAACCTTTCTTGGTGACGAGCAATGGGGAGAAGTTGATGGTATAAAACATTGTGAGAAACGGCTCCCTCTGAAGTGACATGGTTTTCGAAAAAGAAGTAGTTTTCAAAGAATTAGATTTAGAGACCTCAAATTTAGAATTCGAGGTCTCGAAATCAAGCATCTGAAAGAGTACAACTTCGTGTGACATAGTATCTCGCAACTCCGACGACCAATCGAGCTCACATTTTTAACAGGTTTGTTATTTTATGTATTATGTTGAATTACACCAAGCCAGACGACTGGTCGTTGACAATTATCAATAGTGTCCGGTGTCTTTAAGCAATAAACTGATTCAGCAGATATATCTGCTGAATCAGCTACGTGAAGTTGGGCCCATCAAGGCTTTCCACTCTACGCCTCTGCTCACTACTCCATTCCGAGTTAGGCAATAGGGTTGAAAAGATGGCGGCCACAACCCACTTCCTCCGCAACTCCAGGGGCCCGATTTCAAAGAGCTGCTTAAACACGAAAAGTACTGCTATTAGCATAACAAAATCGCGCATACCAGAATAAGGTTACCAGCCAAACTACTATATTACTTTTCTTCAATTTGTGACTGGTATCCTGCTCATTTCTGCGGAGCAGAGAGTTGTCTAGCAATATTTTTTTTTGGCTAAAGCAGCTCTATAAAATTGGGTCCAGATCTTCAACAGTCCGCGGCAATTGCTCACAGTTCAGTCCCATCCTCTCCTCCTAAATTGTCTACCCATTTCTATGGTCGCCCTCTTGTTCAAGGTTCCTCATTCCAGTATGATGTAAGCCAAGCTACCTTCCGTGACAAACAATTGCTCAGCATTGGGGGGGGGGGGGGGGAAATATTACCATGTCTGTATACAAAGGGAACCATGATCGTTAGCATCTGCAACATCTTGAGAACAGCACAGTTGGGTAGAAAGTTTACCCACGTGAAGACTATGTTCCCTTTTTGTTAAAATAAATGGTTGAACTTTTACCGATTTTGCCTAATATTCTACCCATTGATCGAGATTATTCATTTTACCAAGCACTACTGCCGTTAGTTTACCCCCAATTTATTGTGGTTTCCTTTTAAATCACTTCCCGTAGTGTACACAAAGTAAGTTGTAACCATAGAGCTGTATATATTGACTAGAGCGCTAACTTGCTCTGCGTTTTGAAGCCACCCTAGGCGCAGACATGTTTGGTGTGTTGCGTGAATTCGGAATTTTAAGAGAACACACATTGCCGCGATTATTTTACATTCGGCGTGTGCGTATATACGTACGCAACTGTCCACTCGCGTACGTCCGCGCTACGAAAACCGTAACTTCGACTTGGTTGCCGTACTAAAAAAAGGTAAACGCGCCTTTTAATCATGACGCACATGACGCTCGCAGTTTGTGCGCTGATCAGCAGATTGTGCGTTCACATTTACGGCATTTTTTGCTTCGATGGCACATAAAAAAGAACAGACGCACGATCATGCAAATACCCGTACAATTGCCGTACAAAATTTCAAGCTTTTGTGTTGGTTTGTACATAAACATGGATGCGCCCACACGGATTCAAAACCTTAGTGCGTGTATAACAGGGTGTTAGCGCTCTAGTCAATATATATAGCTCTATGGTTGTAAAACAGCTGTGTTACTTTTGGATGGAAATTTTATTAACTACAAACTAAAAGGAACAATAAGGGAATCAATGTGTGGTGAAGAGGTTTTCAACTTGTGATATAATCCAAACGAGGCCAAACTGGTTCTTGATAGTTTTGCGCTTGCACCCGTGCTTTATAAGACAGTTCCTTCTATCGTATTGGTCGAGAGCAACGGCTGAAACACAGCTGAACAACAACACGCGATACGCGCGACGCGCACAACATCTCCTTATAAGGAGTTGTTTAACCAGGGGCCCTACCATTTCATAGCTGGAGGGGTGTTGTGTTGAAAGAAATCATTGAGCAATTATAATTTTTGCATTTATTTTACCTTTTGAACAACAAGTATTGGTGGTTTTTTTTACCGAAAAGGTATTTATGAATGGGAATCAAAGTGTGTTGAATCGGTTTTCAACTAGTGGTTTAAACCCACCGAAGCCTGGTTCTTGATAATTTACCTCGACTTCGTCTCGGTAAAATTACAGGCCTCGTTTGGTTTAAACCAAATAGTTTAAAACCTCTTCACCACACATTGATTCCCTTATTATAATCGTGATCGTCACGACACGAAAATTTGGTATTGTTGATGGAAACGAACTTGAACACAATTTCTATAGATCAGACCAGACTACTATAGTATTCGATCAGACTATAGTTGTAATCTCTTCTTAGAAGCGGTGTTGGTTCCAAAAAAGAGCCGGAGGCAGTAGTTTTGCCAGACATGAATTGTAACTGAGTTTTGAGACTGCCCTTGTTGCATGCCCCCTGTTGGTACGTTTGAACATTTGAACGATCATATTACACAATTCCTACAGATCAGACCAGACTCATAGTAATCCATCAGACTATGGTAATAATCTCTTCTTGGAAGCGATGTTGGTTCTAAAAAAAGAGCCGGAGGCAGTGGTTTTGCCAGACATGAATTGTAACTGAGTTTTGAGACTGCCCTTGTTGCATGGCATTTGTTGATTTATGTCCTGCGTCAGTTAGACTGTTGCTACTTGAACAAATAAACTCGAGAACAAAATATAAAAAAAATGTAAAAAATAACATCAACAACCTGCAGCAACAGAAGTACGCCCACCCCCATTAATCTTTGAATGTGATTAATGTGCCTTATGTATAGCTATGCATAACTGATTTTTTCAAATGGTGAATGGAGGCACCCTCACACCCCCACCCCCTATGACTTCTCTAGGCCTACTGCGTGTGCATGGACGATGATTTTCCTGGAATGGTCTACAGACACAATGATACCTTTTTTGTTTATCCCTTTTCCATAAAAATGTGTCTTCCTCTTTAAATTATTTTACTCAGATGAAGAGTAAAAACAAGTTTCTTAATCACTCTTACAAGAATCTTCCTCTATGCTTACAGATAACTGAATAAAACACCTTGGTAAACCATGTCTTTAAATTAGTGGCAATACAGACTCTTGGTTAGAAGCCTTGTGATAAAGCATTCGTTCAGTATAATTCGGAAGTATACAGTATTAAAAACAAATTTCACTGCGAGGTTATGTGGTTATCTAAACATATTTATTCGTTTGTTTGCCCCAAAATTGTAATCTGAGTTGGTGCCAGTAACTTTTCTCAAATTGTGTATCTTTAACAAGGGTTTATTCTTCCTATATTGAAATTCACTCCGGATTTTCGGCGATGTCTAAAGAGTACGATCCTTTTGAAATTAAATGTGCAGGGCTATCAATCAAATGCGGTTCCAAGAACCAAACTAATGCTTACTTGTATAACCTTGATTTCAAGAGATACCAATAGTCAGGCAGCTTATGACCATATTTGAGATGGATGTGGACGTTCCGGACAAAAGCACCAAATTTTGTCCACGTGTTCCTTAATACCTAAGCTTTGCATTTTTGATAGGAACCACCTCACCAAGATGTATTATGGCGGCCATCTTGGATTTCCAAGATGGCCGCCATTTAAAAACCTGTTTTTGCCAGTATCTCACCTCCTGAGTCACCTAGGATCACAATTATGGTGTCTAGATATACATTTCCATGGTCAAGGAATACATCTTCACCACTTAGAAAAGCAACAGTGCTTTATTTTCTTTGTATGGCGGCCATCTTGGATTTTTAAGATGGTAACCATATGAAAAACCCATATTTGCCGGTATCTCGCCTCCAAAGTTACATAGAATCAAATAGTGTGTCCAAATATATATTTCCATGGTCAATGGATCCAACTGTACCACTTAGAAGTGCAGCAGTGTCTTCTTTCTTTTATATAGGGCCATATTGGGTTTTCAAGATGGCCGCCATATGAAGAAAACACACATTTTGTCAATATCTCATGTTCTAAATCACTTTTAATCACAATTATGGTGACCAAATATACATTTTCTGGTCAATGCATCTAACTGTACCACTCAGAAGAGCAGCAGTGCCTTCTTTGTTTTGGATGGCGGCCATCTTGGGTTTTTCAAGATGACCGCCATGTGAAGAAAACCCATATTTTTTATCAATATCACACCTAAATCACTTATAATCACAATTACAGTTGTGGTGACCAAATAATATACATTTTCATGGTCGAGGAATCCAACTGTACCATTTAGAAGAGCAGCAGTGCTTTGTTTTCTTTGTATGGCGGCCATCTTGGATTTTTTATGTAGTGGTCATCTTGGGTTTTCAAGATGGCCGTCATAAGAAGACAAAAACGTATTTGCCAATATCTCACCTTTAAGTCACTTAGAGTCACAATAATGGCTTCTTAATATATATTGTTATGGTCAAGGAGTGCAACTGTACCACTTGGAAAAGCAGGCCATCGATCACCTTCAATATGGCTGCTAAGTATAAACCCATTCAATATCTCACCTCCTTCGTTCAGTGATCTGGATCACAAATTTACTACTTGACAACTTGGGTCATACCCCACCTAGTACAACTGCAAAAGGTTAAATTTCATAGCACACTGGAATCTGCACGTTTGAAATTACTTGAGAGAACAGCAAAATGCAATGAAACTGGCTGTGTCTTAAACGAAAAATCACCAGTTGTCAGACAACTCTACCCTTGTGCCAGCTGGGGGCTGTTAAAGGAACACGTTGCCTTGGATCGGTCGAGTTGATCTTTGAAAAGCGTTTGTAACCGTTTTCTATAAAATGCATATGGGTAGAAAGATGTTGTAAAAGTAGAATACAATGATCCACACAAACATGCCTCGAAATTGCGTGGTTTTCCTTTTACCTCGTCGACTAACACGTCGGCCATTTATGGGGGTCAAAATTTTGACTCCCATAAATGGCCGACCATGTTAGTTCGCACAGCAGAGGGAAAACCACGCAATTTCGAGGCAAACTTGTGTGGATCATTGTATTCTACTTTTATAACATCTTTCCAACCATATGCATTTTATAAAAAACGGTTACAAACGCTTTTGTTTTGACCAACTCGTCCGATCCAAGGCAACGTGTTCCTTTAAGACACTGGACACCATTGGTAATTGTTAAAGACCAGTATTCTCTCTTCCCAGCAACCATGTATGTAGGCCCCTTCCATTCTGACTTTTAAAACGATCAGTTCATTGGCAAGTGACGGTAACCCTTCTTTATGCTTTGCGAGCAAAATGTGGATACATGAAAATGTGTGATACTCGTACTGTGGGACTGTGTGAAAATGAAAGAAAAAATGCACTGTTCTCTATATAATTCTCTAAACCATTTTTGGGAGGTAGATGGAACAGGAAGAAAATGTGTGATGTCTCAAATTTATTATTATGAGAAAACTGGCAGTTCTGTGTGACATTCTTTCCAATATGAATAATCCAACTATCGAGGAAAACGCTAACTAACAACAAAGACTAGAGTCTGTACTTCTACTTGCTAACAATAACACGGAAATAATGAATGATTTACCGGACACAAAGTGGTCACACCATGCATGCATGCATGTAGCCCACCTTGTTGAGCTGTTAATGGCTCCGCTTTTAACATCGGTCTCATCACTGTCGTGACAGTGCTGAGACCGATGTTAAAAGCGGAGCCATTAACAGCTCAACAAGGTGGGCTAGCATGCATGCATATCCGGTCATGAATATCATGATCATCATGTCGTGAAGGTTGCCAATCTTATGCCTGTTGCGCTGGCGGACGTGTTTCGGCATCTATCCACGCTTTATTTTGATCCTGAAACTTGTCAACTTCAGGGAAGCGAAAGAACTTTAACCCTTCTTTTGATCCGAACCAATTTTTGCAGCAACAGCGGCTAAGAATCATGATTATTCGACTGTAAAGTTCGTATCTGTATACATTTACACACAAGTAAACAAACTTTTGCCAACCAAGATGGTGGAATTGTTTTGTCACGTGACTCGTGACGTGTCAAAAGAAAGGTCTATTCTGAGTGGTACAATTAAATTCATCGACCATGAAAATGTATATTTGGTCACCAAAATTGTGGTTATAAGTGATTTAGAAGGTGAGATATTGATAAAATGTGTGTTTTCTTCATATGGCGGCCATCTTGAAAACCCAAGATGGCCGCTTTATAAAAGAAAGAAGGCACTGCTGCTCTTCTGAGTGGTACAGTTGGATCCATTGACCATGGAAATATATATTTGGACACACTATTTGTGATTCTATGTAATTTTGGAGGCGAGATACCGGCAAATATGGGTTTTTTATATGGTTACCATCTTAAAAATCCAAGATGGCCGCCATACAAAGAAAAAAAGCACTGTTGCTTTTCTAAGTGGTGAAGATGTATTCCTTGACCATGGAAATGTACATCTAGACACCATAATTGTGATCCTAGGTGACTCAGGAGGTGAGATACTGGCAAAAACAGGTTTTTTTAAATGGCGGCCATCTTGGAAATCCAAGATGGCCGCCATAATACGTCTTGGTGAGGTGGTTCCTATCAAAAATGCAAAGCTTAGGTAATAAGGACCACGTGGACAAAATTTGGTGCTTTTGTCCGGAACGTCCACATCCGTTCGCTAAGCTACCTGACTACAATACATAAAACACAAAAGCTTGCGCCGGTAGTTTCACCAGTTGATGCTGTTAACGGTCACGACACACGGCCTTGACGCTCTTGTATTCTTCTCAACTGGTCCCCATTTCAGAGCTGCTTTTAAAGTACAATACCCTTTTGCCATACAGAACAAAATTACCAGCCAAAATACCATGTCACAAGTACACTTTGTGACAACTCATTTGTACTGAGCAGAAATTTGTGAACAATATTTGCTGTTAGCTCCATAAAATTAGGCCCTGTTGCACAAGCTGTTTGTCGTTGGGGTTGGTTGGGCGCTGCTGAGTTTTCAGTCCCTATTTCCGCTGGAAAACCAACCAACAGCATTATTTCACTTTTTCACTAGGGTTTTCATCCCGCAGTTAAAACTAAAACTTTTCCACTTTTCTCTTCATGTGGCTATTGGCTAATACGGTGATTAAGTTCGCTATTCCGAGCGTCGTTTGATTCACAGAAATTCATACCTGAAAATAATTATATCATAGCTATTTTTTTCTTAAATTACATCTAAAAAAAGGGAACGTTCTTTTGGTCTTCTCTCCGTTGTATTTTATGGCTAATATACGGTGTTAAGTTTGCTTTTTGGAGAATCCTTTGCTTCACAATCAGAATAAATGAAATAAAATGAAATTAATCAAGAAAAGAAATCCCACCTTTACTTCGAGTAGACATACGTCTCCCCTCCTTACCCCCTCCTCAGTCAAGCCTTCTCTCGTTGTGCACCAATATCATCCCCTCTTCCCCCTCTCTGATAGGGTCACATATCTGGGGCAAATTTCATAAGCTGTTAAGCAGGACATTTTTGCTTAGCAACTGTCTCTGCTAAGGAATGTAAAGGAAATGTAATTTTTGTTGGTATTCTTTTTCTGTTAAGCAATACTTTGCTGTACTTAGCAAGTTTCTGTGCTTACGAAATTTGTGAAAATGAGCCCTGATTACTCGCCTATAAACTGTTTTCCAATTTGAGTTGCTCAATTTCAATTCATAACTTATATATTTGAGTGTCCCAACACTTTCTATATCTTATTTCGCAAATGTTTATGTAGCTACAACCTTTATTTTCATGACTCGGCTTTAAACACTTTTTTTTTTAACTCTTTAACATGTTGTTATAGTATGATTGTGAAAGTACCGAACCCTGCACGCATCAGGAAAAGTTATGGGCTGGCCCAAAATAAAACGTCAAACAACCTTGACGTTTTTTTTTGCCATAGTTTGTTTTTCTTCTGTATACAGTATCAGCGCTTGACTGATTTCTACTGTAAAGCACTACTTAACAACATATTTACGCCATTGTAGATTTAATCTGCATCGTGTGTTTCTTTCCCTTTTGGCATGCGTGGCGACGAAACTCCTGCTGCAGACAATTTTCAATGTTGTTTATTAACTTGAAACTTGAAACGCATTTAGACTACAATTTGAGAGTCCATGCCAAGAGGGTATACCTTGTGGTGATTCAAGATGGGTTCAAAGATCATCTCCTAAAAAATAATAGAGTATACATCATCATACAAAAATGAACATAGTTTAAGAAAACTATAAATTCTTAATAGTAAACTTGCGGATACAACCATGTTAATTGTCTCTTTTTGTGGAATGTTGGCTCTGAAAAAAAAAAGCCAGTGGTCTCGTCGCTTCGAACAGTATACTCTGCCTGTCTTCAGGAAACATACTTTTCTATCAAAAGGTTTCGCAAACAGAAACTGTAAAACGACTATGTACATTCTCAGTAAACGCACAAAAAAGCGCCAAGCACTTCCAAACAAAAATAAAGCATGTTTTTAAACATCATGATGTGAAACAGGACGAAAGTAAAAAGTTGTTAAGATCTCGTTGTCGCGTCTTGCTGTGTCGACCTCTTACCTTTGACGAACTGTGCCCTCGTGACTTGTCCAAGGCCTCATAGCCTAATCCGCTTATACAATCCCTGTAAAGCCAACCCCTGCTCTGTGTTGCACTTTGTGGACATTCCTTTTGTCCTGTACACCTGGAAATTATGTTCTTCAACACGGTAAAAAAGACTGATTGGACTTGTGTAATTCCAGATAGTATTCCAAATCCCTACGTCATGTCGACCTCTTTTGTTCTCAAGTTAAAAAATCCGTATAAACGTTAAAAATAACCAAGCTAAAATAAAACAACAACATTGAAGTGGGCGTTGTTTGGAACAAAAATGTTTGTAAGCCGCTCCCAATAATAACAACACGATTTAATTTTTTCTTCAGACTAAACTTCTTTAAGTGAAGGAGCCAGAGCGTGAAGAATGGAAGAACCTCAGAGCGCCAATCAAAAGGTGGCAATAGTCGGAATCGGATGTCGCTATGGCAACGGGGTCGACAGCGTCAAACAGTTCTGGGAGATGCTGGCAGAAGGCCTAGACTGTACAACACCAATACCACGTGATCGTTTTGACGCAAGCTACTTCCTGAGTCCTGGAGATAAAGCGGCGGGGAAACTGTACACCCAAAATGGTGGATACATCTCACAGGATCCATACATGTTCGACAGACAGTTCTTTAAGATGCCACCAGGTAGATACCTAAATCAATTTCAATTTTAAACTTTGGCCACAGTAGTTTAAAGGGACACACCGGCCGAATTGGGCTTTTTGGGCTGAAAAATAGACCAAGATATGACTTCAACGGTCTTCCAGGAGTGAAGAAGAACAGTCCTTAAAAAAAATCATCAAATTTAGCCGTTTTTGAGCATTTTAAGACAAATACGCAGATCGCGTGATTGTTCTTACCAAAAAGTGGTACAAACAATCACGTGACCTTCCGGGCTAGTTTTACTTTCAGCCGTCCAAAAGTAACGTACTTAACCAAATTTAAATATTTTTTTTACAACATTATTACGAATAATTGACGAAAAAGATCACGTATTCAAAATATCGCTACAAAATGTAAATAATGGTGAAAAATCTAACGTAAGATTCACATTCAAAAAGTCCGTGTAACGGAAGCTTGTTATATGGCCGTCCCCCCCACCCATTTTTTCGCTAAATACGTGACATTTTGATGATTTTTTTTTTACAGCAACCATCTATAAAAACATAATTTATAATTCTACACCCCTAAATTGCGTAAACGGTGAGCCTGTGTGTCCCTTTAATTAACTTCCATCGTGCTGTACTTGCAATACACACTTCCACCACTATACTATATGTGTTTTCATTTCCATCCTGTTTGTATCAGATGAGGCAGCTCATCTCGACCCTCAAGTCAGATTGCTTCTTGAAGTCACATGGGAGGCTTTGGAGAATGCTGGGATCCCCGCGTCAGCGTTACGAGGATCTCAGACCGGTGTATACATGGGCGTCACTGCACAGGAGTACAACACATTTACAACTACACCGTATCACAATATGAACCAGTACAGCAACTCAGGCACCAACTCATGCATGGTGTCCAACCGTATCTCCTATGAGTTCGATCTTCGGGGACCAAGTTTCTCAGTGGACACTGCCTGTTCGTCGTCTCTTTATTCAGTCTATTTGGCATGCGAGGCACTAAAACGAACCTCATGTTCTACTGCGTTAGCTGGCGGGGTCAACTTGATACTGATGCCTACTGCTACAATTGGCTTTTGTCAAGCAGGAATGCTGGCAGGGGATGGGAAATGCAAAAGTTTCGATCAATCAGCTGACGGTTATTCTCGAAGCGAGGGGGCTGGTGTGGTTGTCCTGAAACTATTGAGTGACGCCTTGAAGGACGGAGATCGTATTTACGCAGTCATACGAGGAGGTACACTCAGTAACGATGGACGTACTCCGGGAATTGCGAACCCCAGTTACGAAGCACAAGTTGACCTGGTGAAGAGTGCTTGCCGCAACGCCAGAGTGCACCCCTCAGAGATAGTGTATGCAGAGGCCCACGGTACTGGAACAAAAGTGGGTGATAAGACAGAGGCCGGTGCGTTGGGTGAGGTCATGGGAAGCCATCGCGGACCTCAAGACCCTCCACTATACATCGGTTCTGTTAAGTCCAATCTGGGTCATACGGAGGGTGCAGCAGGGGTGGCTGGAATCATCAAAGTAGCACTGAGTCTACATCAAGGACGTATCCCCCGTGTAGTCCACTTTGAAGCACCAAACGACAACTTGGACCTCAAAGCTCTTCAGATTAACATTCCAAAGACGTTGACCAACTGGCCTAAAGAAGACAGACGTAATCTTGCCTGCTGCAGCTCCTTTGGCTTCGGTGGAGCAAATGCCAACCTTGTTCTGGAGAGGTCAAATGGTGTGTCAAATGGCATCAAGAGCTCGACAGAAAAGAAGGACACCCTGGCATGTCTTCTCCTATCTGCAGCCAATCAAGAAGCTCTTCATCAGAGAGTACAAGACTGGAAGAAGTGTTTCATTGAAGATTCAGTCAACGGAAACAAGCTTGTGTACAATGCTTCACTGTATACCGCAGCTGTTCGATCCCATCACCACGCCTACCGTATCGGATTCATTGTTCGATCGAGGGAGGATGCTCTTGAACAGCTCCAGCATAAACTGGACAACGTCCCTCAAGATAAAGCTCGATATGTGGAAGGCATAGCTTCAGCAACTTCAGACACTAAGCAGCAGATAGTCTTCGTATTCTCTGGTATGGGAACACAGTGGTGGGGCATGGCAAGGGAGCTCATGCGGACGCAGCCTGTTTTCGCTTCGAAGATTAAGGTAAACATGAGAATTAGTTTTGGGAATCCATTTTCACAAAATTGTGATACAATGTGTCTTAAAGGAACACGTTGCCTTGGATCGGACGAGTTGGTCAAAACAAAAGCGTTTGTAACCGTTTTTTATAAAATGCATATGGTTGGAAAGATGTTTTAAAAGTAGAATACAATGATCCACACAAGTTTGTCTCGAAATTGCGTGGTTTTCCTTCTACTGTGCGAACTAACATGGTCGGCCATTTATGGGAGTCAAAATTTTGACCCCCATAAATGGCCGACGTGTTAGTCGACGAGGTAAAAGGAAAACCACGCAATTTCGAGGCATGTTTGTGTGGATCATTGTATTCTACTTTTACAACATCTTTCTACCCATATGCATTTTATAAAAAACGGTTACAAACGCTTTTCAAAGACCAACTCGACCGATCCAAGGCAACGTGTTCCTTTAATCATTATGAACAAAGGTGAAGTTCTTTTTGCGAGTGGAATGTTAACCTGCGACAGCCGGATTGAAGTGTCGGTGCTCTTACTGTCCAATACATGTTCCACGTTACCCTAGTCTTTCGATACTTATATGATTTGGCAGTCAATATATATATATTTTTTACATTTAGGGGCACTATCCAAATCACCCCTGGTATCTCTGCAAACTCGTGACTGGGTGTTACACAGTTCGGGCATGTGAACCCCAAGGTCGCATTCTCAAATTCTCTTCTATTAAATGTTGTTGCTGCTGGAATGAACAAAATAGGTACATAATGTGCTTTGTTGTTGGTGGATATGTGGGCGTTCTAATTTTGTTTCCTTTAATGTGATTTATTCTTGTATTTTTATATGTTGTGTATTTTATCTTTATTTTAAATGTTTATAGACTATTGATGAGATTCTCCGGAAGTGCGGAACTAAGTGGTCGTTGGTTGCCATGCTGACAAAGGAAACAAGCAAAGAATTGATAAACAAGACTGGTAAGTATTTCCCTTTTTCCATATCTCTGCAAATTTTTAGGGGTTATTTCATTAAACTTATCTAGGTGCTAAATTGACAAAGCAATCTTTCTCTATATAAGCGTACTAAAAATGTTAACCTGCATCGTGTTTAAAAAGAGATATTTGATCTTATCCTATTACAGAAATCAGCCAGCCATGTCTTTGTGCAGTGGCCATCGGACTTGTGGATCTTTGGAGGCAGCGTGGTCTGGTACCCAACGCAGTGGTTGGACATAGTGTTGGAGAGGTTGCAGCAGCCTATGCAGCAAGATTACTCAGCTTGGAGCAGGCAGTAAAGCTCATCTACCGCAGAGGGAGGGAACTACAAAAGACCAGCGGATCAGGCAAGATGGTAGCTGTCTTGCACCGTGTTGAAGACACCCTACAGCTAGCTAAGAACAACAAGTATGGGAAGCTGCTTGATGTAGCAGCTGTTAATAGCCCAACTCAGGTTGTATTTTCTGGAGACAGCTCGTCTGTCGAGGGTTTTGTTAATGATCTTAAGTCTGATAATGTAAAATGTGTTGTACTTAAAGTCAATAATGCATTCCACAGTAGACAGCAAGATGTCGTCAAGAATCCGTTTATTCACAAGGTCAGCAAGTTCTTGAACACGGAGAAAGTGGTAGGTAAGACCAAAACTCTGCCCATGATGTCGACCGTAACTGGTCGGTATCTAACGGATGAGGAAGCCAACTCGCCAGCGTACTGGTTTCAGAATGTACGTAGACAAGTCTCTTTCATGGAAGCCACGAAGAAACTCGCAAAAGACGGCTACCGTGTATTCGTCGAGGTCGGTCCCCATCCATCGCTGCTTCCTGCTCTTCGAGAGACATTCACAGAGTTCCAGGATGCAGATGGCAAGTTTATCTCTACCGGGTCATTAGTGAGACCACGAGATACCAGTAAGATAGCGGCAGATTCAGAGAACCTTCTAATGTCTCAGATGAAGCTTCATGTGAGCGGTATAAAGGTTGACTTTCGACATTTGTTCCAACCAGCCTACCGCCGCGTTGTATCGATTCCACACTACCCCTGGCAACGAGAGAAATGCTCATGTATGACGCAAGAGGCAATCAAGGACTTTCTGTTTCCGATACAAGAAGGTGAACATGTTCTACTTGGTGAGCAAAGCCAGACATTCTACTTGAAGGAGTCACCGGTAAAGATATGGCGGGCTAACCTGAATGCGTCTAGAGTTCCTTGGGTGAAAGACCACGTACTGCAAGGTGCAGTAGTTGTCCCAGCTGCTGCGTACACAGAGACGGCCCTTGCAGCAGCTAGATCGTTGTTCAATAAACGTTATCCAATGGTACTCTCTGGTTTGTCATTTGATCGTTTCATGTTCGCACCCGATTGCGAAGGTTATTTGGAGACAACTGTAGAAGAGAAGACATCAGATGAGTACTTGTTCACACTCAGAAGTCACGAAGAATCAACCAAGAAATGGACACAGCATTGCCATCTCAACATTACGCGGCCCGTAGATTATGGTAATGCCCAACAATCCTCTGCAGCTAAAGTTGATGATGAGAGAATTTCCAAACGATGTACCCAAGCTCGACCAACCGAAGATTTCTATGGTTTGGCTCGTGAGTGTGGCTTTCAGCTTGGACCGACATTCAGAGGAATGGTAGCTTTTACCTATTCCGAAGATTGCAAAGAGGCTTTAGTGACTGCTGAAGCCCCTCCCAGTGTGCAACGAGAATTCCATCGTTTCGTGTACCATCCAGCCTTTATGGACAGCATCTTACAGTCATTCGCTGTTTTGATGTTGTTAACAGCTCAGGAGAAACAAGGCATGTCCGGCGAATCGTGGCGATCCATATACCGCGTTCCAAAAAGTATAACTCGGTTCGTTCTCCATTCAGAAACGCCACCACGTGTCATCATCCACATGAGGGTGAAGCACACCAACCAACAGTTCTTTTGTGACATAGATGTGGCAGACAGCGAAACAAAGAATGTATTTTGCTCAGTGAAGGAGCTTGTGTTTGAAACCATTCAGGCCGAAAAGATACAACATCAGGTGTGGAGTACATCCTGGAAAAACCTCGGCACTCTTGATATCTCATCAACGCAATCAACGACTGCTTTCCAAAAGAAGATCGTCATGTTTTCTGACGGTACGGATACAAGTTTATCTTTGATACGCCTGTTGAAAGAAGATGGCGTCGATCTGGCAGTGATCGAAGGTAACACGGATATAACAGAGAAGGTGCTTGAGGTCCTATCTAAGTATCAAGACACTGACACAATTTTCATCCTGATGAGAACCTCTGAAGCTCTTGGCATTGACTTGAACACAAAGTCTGTTATGTCACAGAACCAATTCGAGAAGTTGCAAAAAGATGGCCCGTTGGCATGTTGTGCTGTTTTTAATGGTGTCAGGCAGATGGCTGGTAGAATGCAACTACAGTTACTTCTTATCACAAAGGGAGGGTACAAGACCAACGAAGGAGATGACATACAACCTTTTGCTGCAGTTAATCAAGCTGTTCCGATGATCTTGGCACACGAAGAAAATAATCTCAGTGGGAGTTTGATCGACTTACCGATCACAGGAGAAAGTGAAGACTGTGCTAAGAGCGCATGGGAAATACTTCGAAGAGAAGATGCTTTTCTACGTGACGAAAATTGCCTCGCCGTCCGAAATCTAACATCTCGGGGAACGTCATTTGACATTTTAACCCCACGGATACAGATGGACAGTATATCGGAGAGTCCAGGAATTGTCCCGGCAACAGGCTGGTCATTAGATGCCCAGGCATCGTCTGGTAGCATCTTCGTAGGAAACACTCCTTTGAAGGCTACTGATGAAGTTGACGAGGAATCCTTCCCCGTTAAAGTTGAAGCCTTTCTATTTTACACATCTAGTTCGGATGTCACAAGTAAGCATGCTTCATTTTTGTGTACGTATGCAGGCAGACCAGGCAAAGAGTCAGATCTGGCCCAAAATAGTAGTACATTCATTGGAGTGACCACTTGCCAGACGATCTCGTCAGTAATGGCAGCAAAGTTCTCGAACCTGACAGAAGTGCCTAGTTATTTGACCAGCAGTGAAGCTGTCAGTATTGTTAGAGATTTCCTACCCTATGCCGTCTTGTTTGATCAGGCTATACCAGTGTCTTCTGGCATGCGATTTGGCTTCAAGGTCGATGTTGTTGACGGTAGCTTACTAGCAGCAGAGCAGTTAGCACGTTCCTCCGGAGCTGAAACAGTTATTCTGAATGAAGGCGACGAAGGCCGTGACACCAAGAACTCAAGTACAACAGTAACAGGCTCCAACAGTGTTGATGAGTCATCGATCGATGTTCTGTTTCTGTGCACCAGTGCATCAACACTGGACAGATCCCTGAAGTCGTTGTTACCGAAGCTCAAAAGAAACGCCACTGTTGTGATAATAGAAGGGACTTATCAGAGAAACCATACACATCTTCCAACTCTCCCTCCTAAAATGAAAATGATGATGTTTGATCCCAAGGTTCAGGCCGTAGTTGAGAGTTTAACAACTGAAGATATGTCACTTGCTTTGTCTGATCTCTGGAAGATGTTTGACCCAATAACTGAGGGTCATTTGTCATGTAATCTTGAAAACTTCAAAGACTTTTCATCCCTTGCTGCATCAAACACACCCATTCCTGAGGAAGAAATCATTGAAGTAAGCGAAAATGAAGTTCTTCTTCCATTATCTCTTGAACAAGATGGCTTCATTGCTGACAAAGAATATGCGTACTTCATTACTGGAGGTACAAGTGGGTTTGGTCTCAAGTTGCTGGAGTGGTTGGTGGCCAGAGGAGCTGGTTATATCTACATTGGTTCTAGGCGACCAATGAATGATGAGATCCAGAAAGTTATCCAACAAGCTGCTACAGTAGGCGCAAATGTTCAGCACATCCAAATGGATATTTCCAACGCCACTGATGTCGAGAGGGAGTTGAAGAAAATGCAAAAAGGGTCTGATAACTGGCCAACCTTGAAATGTATTTTTCACTGTGCTGCTGTGTTCAATGATGGTTTTCTCTACAATATGACAACTGAATCGTGGAACAGTGTAATGGCACCTAAGGCCTATGGAGCTTTACTACTACACCAGGTGACTGAAAAGTTAGGGATTAAGCTTGATAGATTTCTAATGATCTCCTCAATTGTGTCTCTCATCGGTAATGCTGGTCAAGCGAGCTACTGCTCTGCCAATGTCTTCCTGAACGCATTGTCACATTATCGACACACACGAGGTTTACCAGCAACTGCACTGCAAGCAGGAGTCATCAGCAATGTTGGCTTTGCAGTGCGTAAGGATCTACTCCGTATGTGGCAAACAAACGGTGTCGACAGCATGACTCCGAATGATGTTCTAGGTGCCATTGGTTGTGCGTTGAAAGCCAATGTACCACAACTCGGTGTTTCCGGCTACTTCAACCGCAATCTGTACGCCAAGAAACATCGCGGTCTCATGCTGAAGCACTTCACGGAAAAACAAGGAACAGTGTCTATGATGCGAAGCATATTTCATGATCGAGATGTTTATCTGGCAGCCGCTGAGAACACACTGCGACAAGTTATTCTGAAGCTCCCGGTTCCTAAGGCTCGTGAAAAGGTCATGGAAAAGTTGGCCGAGTTCTTAAGCGAACAACTTGGGCTAACAGATCCTGTTCAATATGATTCGTCACCTATATCTCTAGGTCTAGACTCACTTAAGGCTTCAGAGTTCAGCCAACAGGTCAACCAACAGTTTGAAGTCAATCTTGGAGCTCTTGATTTTCTGAACGATAAGAATACAATCGAAGAACTCGGGAAGACTATCACAAAATCCATATTCGCAAAGGAAGCAGATGCAAGAGACGAAAGTGTAGAAAGTGACATCAGAGACTCTTCTACTCCAAAGGTTGCAGTCGTTGAGGGCGAAGCACCTTCATCCATTGCAGTCAAGCTTGTCTGTTTCCCTTCAAATGGTGCAGGTCCATCTCTGTATGCTTCCTGGATTGGACACTTGACTCGATATGGCATCCAAGTTTTAATGATTCAGCTACCAGGTTGGGAAGGTCGAGCTGACGAGCCACCTTTAAACAACTTGAGTGAGATCACACGACTGATACGTGATAACTTAGTGCCTAAACTAAGTGGTACGCCTTTTGTATTTTTCGGTCATAGTATGGGAAGCTTGATCGCCTTCGAAGTTGCACATCTTCTTGTGGCCGAAGACAGATTGAGCCCCAAACATTTGTTCATCAGTTCATGGTACGCACCAACAGTGCCATACCCTCACCCAGAAGAGCTGAACATTTCACACAGAGCATTTGATAGAATCAAGGAGTCAATGCAGTCGAGTCCACAAATGCTTCTGAAAGTACTGAAGGAAGAAAAGGTGAAATTTAGTTTTTTGGACAACACTACTCTCTCCAACCTACCTCTCATGCGTCGGTTGGTACCCTGCATAGAAGCTGCGTGTGGAATGTGTAAGGTCTACCCAACCAAGCCGCGGAAACCAATGAAGTGCGGACTTACAGTTTTTGGCGGGAAAGAGGACACGTTTGTATCTCCAGGATTGCTTGATGGTTGGGAAATGCAGAGGACCAGAGAGTTTCGATTCAAGAAGGTTCTGCTTCAAGGTAACCACATGTACATTCTGACCAGATCTGCAGAGGTATTAAAGGAGATTTGTCATGTATGTACATCTATAACCAAAAGATAAACGAAACACTAGTATGTCCAGTTCATACTGTTGTGACATCGACCAAGGTATAAGGTCTGGTTGTTTGTTATTGGTTGAGTAGCATGTTCTTTGCGGCATAATACATTAACAACTGTATTACTCTCAAAAAAGATATTACAATGCTTAAACAAGTTTTAAAAACACCACAAATATCAAAAAGCTACACAAAGCAGATAATAATAACTGTTGCATTCTAAACAACGCACATGGATATAAGCCTAAAATACCATGTACAACAAGATAACAGGTCGTAGTTTCTACATGATCGTCCTTCAATAGGGACCCCATCCCATGAAATATGTTAATTGCACATAGCGCGTGTGCAACAATATTTTGGTTGGCAAAATGAGGGAAGAATGCACTGTTTTGTACACGGCTAATAAGATATGTACGCATGCATGAATGTAAGTAACATATTTCATGGTACGGGTCCACTATGATTGAATGAGATTTATTGCAGTAAATGAACCGGTTAACGACCTGGGCCAAATTTCATGGCTCTGCTTACCGCCGAATTCTTCGCTTACGATCGCGATTCTCCGCTTCGTGCAAGCGCCGAATTTCTGCGCTTACCTTATAAAGCGTAGAATATCTAGTAACGTGTGAAGTACGCACGCGCAGAAGCCCAAATTCGCCGCTAACCCGTGAAATACGCTTGCCGTAAGCACAGAATTCCCTGCTTCCGTAAGCGCCGATTCTGTGCTTACGGTAAGCAGAGCCATCAAATTGGGCCCAGTTTTGTTTCTTATGAGACAGAACTCTCTTTTTAAACGAAACCATTGTTTAACCGTACTGTACGTTTTCTAGTTTGTTGATGCATCTGTATTATTTTAGTGTCAACAATAGGGTATTACTTTTACACTGGTATTTTGGGGAAAACACTCCGATTAGTCAGTTGACAAGTTAATATTAGTAAGTACGTGGTGGAGGAAATGAATCTTTAACACTAAAACATATATTCACTGTTTCCACGAGGAGTCACCACATTAGGCATGCAAGTTTGCCACTGACATTCAACATAATTATGTTGTTTAAACACCTCGGTGACATGGCAGCAATTTAAAATACCACGTGTAAAACTACAAGAAAATTGTGAAACTAATAACATTCTGGTGTTTTCTTTCTTAATTGTTTGGTTTGTTTAAAAGGCAGTGGACACTATTGGTAATTACTCAAAATAATTATCATCATAAAACCTTTCTTGATTAATCAAGCATCAGAAAGCACACAACTTCGTGTGACAAGGTTGTTTTTTCTTTCATTATTATCTCGCAACTTCGACGACCGATTGAGCTCAAAATTTCACAGGTTTGTTATTTTATGCATATGTTGAGATACACCGAGTGAGAAGACTGGTCTTTGACAATTACCAATAGTGTCCACTGCCTTTAAATGTACAAAATAAACTCAAGAACAACTTCGGAATATTTTGTTATGAATTTATTTTATATTTTTCTAGAAATATATTTTTTTCCTAAAAATAAGATTTATACCGGGTAAGTCTACGCAGTTTTTGAATCGTTTGCTCAATGATCTTAATTCAATTAAAGGCAGTGGACACTATTGGTAATTACTCAAAATATTTATTAGCATAAAACCTTTATTGGTGACAAGTAATGGGGAGAGGTCGATGGTATAAAACATTGTGAGAAACGGCTCCCTCTGAAGTGCCATAGTTTTCGAGAAAGAAGTAATTTTCCACAAATTTGATTTCGAGACCTCAGGTTTAGAACTTGAGGTCTAGAAATCAACCATCTCAACGCACACAACTTCGAGTGACAAGGGTGTTTTTTCTTTCATTATTATCTCGCAAGTTCGATGACCGATTGAACTCAAATTTTCACAGGTTTGTTATTTTATGCATATGTTGAGATACACCAACTGTGAAGGCTAGTCTTTGACAATTACCAATTATTGTGTCACCTGTCTTTGAATGAATAAATTGACATTGACTAGCCCGATCCTACTTTCTATACCATGGAAACGGTGTTCATTAGAAGTCAAACAAGAAAATACATATGGCCTTTAGTAGAACATAGTCTTACTTGATCAAAATCAAATTAAAAGTTGGCGGAGGAAGATGGTGGTTAAAGCTATTTTGTTTTACAGATAATATATCTTTAACAATAATTTTACTAACCAAGTTGTACCGTGAAATGGTGTATACCAGCATAAACTCTGTCTTTCGTATAAGAAAATAATTAGTACCCTATATGAAGAACTTGTCCTTACTATGTCTCAATCAGGTGGAACGTTGGTTGAAGAGTCATTAATGTTTAAATGTTTTCTTTTTTTTTAATAATATTACTTCTAGCAACTTTATACTTGATACGAATGAACGGTGTATACCAGCATTAGGCTTTAGTGTTAAATTCAGTTTCTCGTATAGAACATAACTATTAAAGAAACTGTTTTTGTTTTTTTAAAACTACTTTTACCCTCTCTGAATTAAAATTAACAGTTGGTGGAGGAATGGTAAACGACAAGAAACATAGTGAAGTATTTAACTATGATAGCAGTTTTCTAATGGTTTGCATAACTTGTCTGTATTAGTACTTAGAACTTACACAATGTTTTAAACTTGTGAACCGGGCTTCAGTTAAACACATTGAGTTGATCAGTTTTATAATCACCCTCAAAATATCATTCACAAGTATTTGTAAAGGTTTTTACAACGTTGTGAATTTATAAATGTTTATTGATTATTCATAACTAAGTACTTTTGGGAAACCTTGATAGTATGAGACGGACGCTGACGAGACAATTCTGTCTTTGTAAATAAATGTTGTTGTTTTTTCTTCTTCAGGTGAACTGTACGTGTTTTTGGCCAAGTCCAGCAACATGTTATTGATGCACATTTAGTGTCTTTTTAAAGAAGAACACCTAAGCTTTCTATTCATATGCAACATAATGCAAGAGGGTAATAAATAATACAAAATACACATGATTTAAAAAAAGCTTCCCTCACTTGTGACGGTTATGTTTCAGAGGTAGGGCTAAGGGACTTGAACAATATTTGCAGAATGGGGGAACACTTGTTTATATCATTCAATATTCGATACAGAACATGACAGGCATGGTATTGACAACTTTGTTTCTATATCTTAATTAATGTTGCTTCACACTTTGTGATTATCGTACCTTATTATTGCGGTGTTTGATTTCATTTAAACAAAATTTGTTTGATAAACAAGAGGTAACGAAAGGGTCACTGTTGCCAACCTGTTAACCAATTCCGGATCAAAGATGACCTGGGTCACGGGTCATAATTTCTGGAAAATTGTGATCCAGAATGTGGGTTAAAATTACTTTTAGGCTAACGAAAACGCTTGGTTTTGTTTCGACATTTCTATGTTCCGACAGTCTTTTTTTTTTCTCGGAACATCGGCGATTTTTGGAACATAGGGGTGTCGGAATTTAGAGCAGCCATCAACGTCAAGAGGTCTTCCCGCAATGAAATTTGTTGATCAGATACTCTGAAACAATGATTTAAGAAAATTACAATATAATTATGAATATTATTTTCTCATCAGAAAAATGCTTAGCGGTTTTCAGCGACGCATTAATGTATTTACTCAGAGTCGGATTTGTTATAACCGATACATTTATTATTCAAGGTGTGAACATAATAAAATACAATTTATGAAAAACACATTTCAACTGATCCGTTAATAAACATTTTCCATTATTTGTGTCCCTTAAAGGCAGTGGACACTATTGGTAATTGTCAAAGACTAGCCTTCACAGTTGGTGTATCTCAACATATGCATACAATAACAAACCTGTGAAAATTTTAGCTCAATCGGTCATCGAACCTGCGAGATAATAATGAAAGAAAAAAAAACACCCTTGTCACATGAAGTTGTGTGCGTTCAGATGGTTGATTTCGAGACCTCAAGTTCTAAATCTGAGGTCTCGAAATAAAATTCGTGGAAAATTACGTCTTTCTCGAGAACTATGGCACTTCAGAGGGAGCCATCTCTCACAATATTTTTATACCATCAACCTCTCCCCATTACTCGTAACCAATAAAGGTTTTATGCTAATAATTATTTTGAATAATTACCAATAGTGTCCACTGCCTTTAATAATGAGGCTGATACTGTTTTCCCTTTCGCCCGAAGAAGACAAAAACACACACAGTTATTACTGGGCTAAACGAAAATTACTTTGATAATATATATCTTAATTCATTATTATCATACAACTGACTTATGTTTGGTTGAACAAAGATACGTTGACTAGAGCGGGATTTGAACCTGCGACGTCGAGATTGAAATGCCGAGATATTTGCGTACCGCGCCCCCGCCTCCCCCAGCGAACTGTGTATAAACTACTTTCCAAACATTTGGGGTCAGCATCTCCAGCGGATAGATTTCACCTAAACACCGGCACTCAGCCAAGCTATCTAGCCCGTTTGTTGGCGGTCCCTGTGTACGGCAGATGCCGGCCACAACTTCGTTTACCTGCGAACGGTAGAATGTTGGTCTGCTGCCCTCTAACGTTTGAAAAGTGTCACTATTTGCTTATGTGGCATGATCCAGCTGAATTTTCGCTGATCTGTTTTTAGAAAAATTGGTTTGGGGTATTGGGGTGGGGGGGGGGGTAAACTGCCGTACATTAATGTCAAACAAGTTCCCCTTTAAGTGATGAATTAACCCCATGATTTTTACACAAAAATGCAAGTAAATTCCATTTAATAAAAATGGAATGACGCTGGGAAAAGTGAACCGGTTCTATTTTATGGTTTATAATAAAAAGGCAAGCAGTTTTGATTTCTGTTTTTTTTTTTTTTTCGTTAAAGGGTCTATGTACTTTTTGTAGGACAAAAAAACACAATGTCAACAGATTTACACTAAACTTACACCGTTTGAAGATAATGATGGTAGAAAGCTTCCCTGAAAATATTAGTTGCTGAGGTGTTGTAGAGAAATGAGTAAAACAATGTCATAAAAATAATTTTCGTCTCAGTGATCATGAGACGAAAATTATTTTCGCATGTAAAAACGTATTTTCATGACATTGTTTTACCCATTTCTCAAAAACTACAGCCCCTCAGCATTTAATATTTAAGGTACGCTTTCAACTAACATTATCTTCAAACGGTGTAAGTATAATGTAAATCTGTGCACATTAACAAAAACAATCCATATATTAAGTAAAAACGATAAATCAAATCAGTTCGACTTCGCTCTTTTTTCCCAAGTTGAACACAAAAACTAAAATATTTCATTGGACAAAAATCTGGCACATGTTTGATTTTTTGTGTGAAAACAAACCCCAAATTAAACCGCAAATAGCCCAATACAAATTCTATGATCACAATTTTGTGTTTCAGGTTCCAAGGGGCCAGCAGCCGATTTCACGAAACGCTAGGATTAATCCAATCTCGAGTTAGGACGAGTAAACCGTCCTAGCTAATAGGATGGGTTCAATGCGTCCTACGTATTTGGATACGGATCTGAACCCGTCCTAAGTCCTAAGATTAATCCTAAGTTAGGAATAGTTTTTTTGGTGAAATCGACGGCTGACCGCTGACCCAGTACTGGGCCAGGCGGTTGAAAGACGGGATTTCAATCGGCTAGTTATATCATTTTGACTTTTAGATTACGGGTCGTACTGACCAAGAAGTGTGATCAGATCCGGGTTCTCAGGTTAAACTGGAACCAGTGAAAAGGTGACCGTCTGTTGGTGTTAACACTTTGCATAGGATATATGGCGTTCAACATTGTCTGAAAGGCCTGTGTACAACACTTTCTGACTTGTTTTTATTTCTATCAATTAAACTCATGTTTTTGTTCTTGTTTAGGTCAAGAATTAAAAATGAAAACAAAAATGCTAGACGTAATAGAAGAATGAGAGACAATGTTACCAGATTTTTTTTTTTAACCGAACTTTAAGATTTACAATTTGTATGCGTACTTGCTAAACAATCTAGCAAGAATAATATTGGCAACAAGTGGAAATAAAACACCGACATGACAGTAGTGTTGCTGAAACGTGAGCTAGGTTGTGAATTATGACATTTCCTGGGATGTCAGCGTCTATGTCTGCAGGTATAATAACTATGTTTAATGTATGGACAAATTGAGTTATTTAATGCACAAATACATCCCGTCCCCGGTGGCTACTCGTCTTTAAAGGGTCTATGTATTTTGTCCTAACACAAAACACAATGTCCACAGATTTACATTAAACTTACACAGTATGAAGATAATGATAGTAGTAGAAAGCTTCCCCTTTAAATTTTAATTACTGAGGTGCTGTAGTTTTTGAGAAATAAGTAAAACAAATAATTTCCGTCTTAGTTTTAGCATGTAAAAACGTATTAACCAGTTATGCTATTGTTTTGGTATAATATCATAACTGGTGAATTGGATTTTACATAAAATAATTTTCGTCTTCCCGAGACGAAAATTATTTTGTGACTTGTTTTACTCTTTTCTCAAAAACTACACAACCTCAGTTGTCAATATTTGAAGGGAAGCTTCCCACTATCATTATCTTCAAACCCTGTAAGTTTAATGAAAATCTGTGGACATTTTGAAAAAGTACCCGCATCCTTTAAAAACTAAAATAATACATTCATTATGTACCGGGGGTGGATTTCACAAAGAGTTAGGACTAGTCTTACCTCGAGTTAGGACCAGTTACTCGTCCTAACTTAGGACTATCCATGCAATTTGTACATCTCCTAGGACCTAGTCCTAAGTTAAGACTGGTCCTAACTCTTTGTGAAATCGACCCCTGGTACATTAAGACGTTATCGATGATCATCAAAATGTCAAAAGGCACTAACCCTAGGGATGGTCTCAACAAGTGTCCCTCGATTGCGGGTTGTGTCCCTCGAACCCCTTCATGCACAGACCGTTACGCGTAATATCATTGTTTCATTGCTCATTGGTAACATATTAAAACCGCTCCACCTGTAATTGGCGACTCAGCGGATGTGGATGGCTTTACAACGTGTAGTTGATGATCCAAACACTCACACAAGAACTCGGGTTGATCCATCTACACGCTAGGAAACACTCGCTATGGTAGTTAATCTATATCACTGTGCTAGTGCACAACACACCTGACGCAGTGTGTGCGTGCAATGGGTAAAGGATATTCGTGGGTGAGATTGATGTGCTGATCCGAGAGGGATACATGATGTGCATGAAACATTATAACTCTCTCGTCGGCTTAGAACATCTCCAGCAGGAATTCAACCGCTGAAAGCGTGCTTCATGAGTTGATGTACGAAGGACTATCTGTCTCAAAACCGGGGGAATGTTTTACCTGCGTTTCTGACCTGTCCTCAAAATGCACGAGCGGTTGGGCACGCATCATTTATTCACCATTGAGTTGTTTCATTAACCTACATTGCGTTATACAATGGTCGTCGTCTTTCGCCAACCACGACTCCCATCAATACAGCAGACTGGCGGCTATGATGCGAGGAGAGTCTGAACGCAATATTTCTCGACTGCACCTCATCATTATTCAATGCATTGTTCAGTTGTGTGGAGCCTCATTATAACATTCCGCTTTACTGTGACAATGATGTCGTCGGTTTTAATACAATGTGTCGTCTTCGTTCAATTCCTCAAAAATGTCCTGACAACAGACGTATGCAACAAGGCATCTTATTGACACGTCCGGTATGCATGCAAGCCAAGCGTGAGTTTTATAATTGCTAGGAGGTTCCATCATCGGGTATAGTGGGCTCCGCCGCTGTTGTGTAAATCTACATGAAACTAATCGTTTGCATCGATATAAACGCCGTGGCTATTGGGGAGCATTACGGGCTGTGGTGACCGAAGGTTTAATTATGGCGGCCGGGCTGAGTAAGCTTCTACGGCAAAGCAATCGGGCACCGCCGAGCGTTCGCCGGAAAAGACACTCGTTTAGCCGGGTGAAAAAGCTCCGAATAGGTAACCAGGATAGTACGACATCACCAGAGAATTCTGTCACCCTCCCGGCGGGTAGTGGGGGTGCTACTGGTGGGGGCCCCGCTGCTATCGGAGGAGGAGGAGAAGGAGGAGGAGGAGGAGGAGGTGCAAATGCGATGATCATCACCAATGAGGAACCGGATATACGACGAGAGATGAATAGTGTTAGATTCAGTGACGATTCTTATGGTACTTGTTCCGACGACACCGCGGTGGCATTACCCGGAATGATCCCATCGTCGGAATCACCGGTGGTCCGGAGTAAATCCGGACCTATCCTAAAGAATAAGTCTGAACCGAGCACGTCAAGGGTTAAACCGGCCGGACAGGGTATCTCGTCATCGGATCTTGAGGATGTACCCCAACCGACTAAGAAGTACGTGACGAATGTACGCAACCGTCGCGTCATGAAAGAGTACAGTGCAGTCAGTCGCATCAGCGAGAATGATGACCCTATATTTGAGGTAAGTCTGGTGTCGGATAACCTCTACGAGTGGAACATCAAGCTGTTCGAGGTTGACCCGATCTCTCAACTTTACAACGACATGCAGGTCACGAAGACGACCTCTATTGACTTCAATATGACATTCCCGGACAATTTCCCTTTCTCCCCGCCGTTTGTCAGAGTGACGGCACCTCGCATTGAGAACGGGTACGTGCTAGACGGAGGGGCCATCTGCATGGAGCTACTCACCCCACAGGGCTGGTCGAGCTCCTACACCATCGAAGCGGTCATTCTGCAGTTGGGGGCAACCCTTGTCGCAGGCCATGCCCGCATCTGTCAAAATAAGAAGAAACTCTTTGGTGAGATACCATTCAATAAACAGGAGGCACTTGAGAGCTTCAATAACATTGTGGAAACTCACAAACGCTATGGGTGGTTGAATCCACCTGGTGAGTTTAGCTGATTCTCTGTTGATCGGTTGTGATCAGAATCTCCTATTGTCTATGACGTAATCATGACCTCATAAGTGAGTGTTATTGCAAAACATTGCTGCGTTTGCTTGGTAATCCTTGCTGGTAAAACACTCTTGCTATGACAATACTGTTCTCAAAGACGTAACAGTAACCTGTACATGCTTCATTTTTGAAAAGTTCAATTAAGGCTTTTTCTCCTTGAAAAATGGCACCCTTTGAGGAAATTGTAAAATTCTACTGGAGCATTTCAAGGACACGAAGCCATTGACATGGGTGGGGGGGGGGGGGCATGGAGGCAATCGCCTCCGTTTTCTCCGTGAAGAATCAGGCCTCCCGTAACGTAGCAACAGTTTTGACGTTCGCAATGAGAATCATTTGAAGACATCCATCTCATTCGATGTCATGAATATTCATGAGTTTAGTGACGTCATGTTGACGTCATATTATAAACTGAAGAGGAGCAATGACAGTGCCTTAACTATTAATGTGCTAATTAACTACGTGCCTCGTCTTTGTAAAAACGCAAAATTATGCCGAATTACTCTTTCATTCTGAGAGTAAACATTGCAATGTGTAACGCCGCAATTTTTAAATGAATTGCAATAATTCAAAATTATTTATAGATGTAAGTTTGTTTTACAGTCATAGCTGTTTGAAGTTGAATGAACTTGTATTTTTTATTCTTTTCCTTTTTTAGAGTCACGAATACTCTCGGGTATTTTTAAAGCTAGTGAACAAAAAATACCATGACTTTCCTATAATGTATACAAAGTCAAAACGAATGTGTTTTAACAACTAATCCGTTACACAATCACCACCACAGTGTTTGCTCTCCATTTATTCATTTGGCTGCACAAAACTCATTAGCATAATTTATTAAACTATGTCAATTCTATTTACACCACTTGTTACTTAAAAACAAACAACAAGATACCATCCAAAATATGACGACTGAACAATTACGGCGAGTTTAAGATTATACGTCTTTGTCATAAATACAGCAAACTGTTGTTGACATAAATCGGACACAGCGAAAATTAAAACAACATTTATATGAGCGTTCAGACTTACTTAAAAGGACTGTTAATGTTACGGAAGTTATATGATACATGTATGAGCCAATCTTGTTTACCATGGTTCTGTAACTCAATGTAAAAGAATCTGTTGAAAACCAGTAATGTACCATGTCTTTGAAATGAGTTACTTATTTTGGGGGGTCTCATTTTTATTTCTTGTGGTACGAGACACTCTGTTAGGACAGGTTTCCCAATGTTTACGTTGTAGCAGAGGGAGATACACGAAGCTTTTTTCCCCTCCAAAATCCACTAAAAATCTCCGTCACTGAAATACATTGCAAGTAAAATCTTGCGAGTCGGCGATGTATCTCTCATCCAAATTTGTGGGTATAGTTTTCATATTATTTAACCCTATTTCATTATTGATTAACGTCACTGTGAGGGATAACACTAAATTTTTGTTATGTTTTGTTTTTTAATGATGTGTAATTTTTATTTATTAGGCCTATTTCATTTATTATTAAAGTTTTTTAAAGGCAAGGTACACGTTTGGTAATTGTCAAAGACCAGTCTTCTCACTTGGTGTATCCCAACATAAGTATAACATGACAAGCCTGTGAACATTATTTGAGCTAAATAATTGGTCATCGAAGTTGTGAGTAAATGATTAGAGAAAAACGCCCTTGTTGGGCGAATTTGTGTGTGTTCAGATAGTAATATCAGACTTAAAGTCTTTTATTATTTTAGTGGGAAGGTACCTCTGTCTCAAAATATGCTACTTCAGAGGGAGTCGTTTCCCACAACGTTGTATATAACTATGAACAGCTCTCCAATGCTCGTTACCAAGTCTATTTTAAAGTTAATATTTGTTTTGAGTAATTACCAAACGTGTACCTTCCCTTAAATATTTTAAAATGTAACTAATACTTACTTTTATAGCTTTGGTGGGGTTAAATATTTGGGAGGCGATGCCTTCGGCAGAAGCATGTGAGGAGGTAACCCAAAGCAAGAAACATGGTTTCTTCGCATTCTGAATTGGGTTTTAACATAACTGATATTTTATTTGTTAGACATTCGGCTAGACATTCCACACTAAACCTTTATTTGAAATGTAATTAGACTCTGTGATTATGGATTCATCAGACTCGGCGCTAACGGTCCCCAACGGGTAGCCAGTTTAATATGATTTAAACTGACGCTATAGACGTCCTAAATCTAGTTTATTTCCCACAGAATACTTTGACATTTCGCAAATCTAAAAAAAAAGATGCAATTACAGTCTGTAATTCTTTTTTTTAGAATTGCGAAATGTCAAAATGTACTCTGATGGGAAGAGGCACTACAGACGTTTGGTAATTGTCTAAAAACAGTATTCTCGCTTGGTGTATCATAAAATAACAAACTGTAAAAGAAATTCACAAATATTGTTGATTTAAATTTGAAGGAGTATACAAAATTAAAGAATAGACAAACACATTTGTTGCTCAATTGAGCTCAAATTTTCACAGGTTTTGAATTTTATGTATACTATGAGATACACTAACTGTGAAGGCTACTCTTTGAGAAATACCAATAGTGTCCAGTGCTTTTAAAAAGCAATTCCACCATTGAACAAACGTAAAACCGATCGTTGTTTAATCACCCATAATAATATGAATGAACATTGACAATGTTACAGCGTGCCATTGCATTTTGGCGCGGCCGTTTGTGTTGTCACAATAATTAATTATGATAATACTTTGAGGATCGCACCAAGCATGCAGGAAATCAAGGTCCAATTGTTTTGTGTAGGCCTTGTTCAAGCTGGACTTTGCTTTTATTGGGATATTGTGCAGTTTGATAACGTTTGCTATTGCCGGGTACTTGGCTACAAACTCAGACACTCAAGCAGGGGCGCTTCTTTTAGTACTAACATGCTACACGTAATAGACTTGCGATCAGGTTGGTCAAAACCTGGGCCAAATTTCATAGAGCTGCTTTAAGCAGAAATATCGCCTAAACATTTTCTGCTGAACAAAAAAAAGCAGGATACAAGTCACAGGTTGTACATGGGAACTGGTAATTTGGCTGGTAACCTTAGTCTGGCAAGCATTGTTTTGCTAAGCCATTTAGCTCTGTAATGTGAAACGTGTCAGCGAATGATACTTGTTTTCACGATCTTATTATTTAGTCGAATCGTATATTTAGTCACATCGTATATTTATTCAGCTCGTTATGCCAAAACTCCATTAGCGCCATTTGTGCACAAAATCGTGTCAAACGTCAAGAAAAATTAAATTTATAAACCTTATTTAATTAAGCAACAAATAATCTCAAATTAACCCAGGCAATACCTGGAAATACAAACATTACTCTTAAACTAATAATAATTAAACTATTGTTGACCCCCCCCCCCCCCCCCAACAAAATAAAAATAAAAATAATAACCTCATAATATGATTGTATGCATGTGCTGACTACGTACATGAAACATTAACCTACACTGATGACCAGGTGGTATTGTTCTCCCATCCGGCACTAGAGGCAAAATGCAATTACCACGTTCATAAATTCATTTCATCAACGGCCTTTCGAGAATTTTATTCACCATTCACTTTTCCACTTCGCTTAGAAATGCTGGCCCTCGTTTCTGCGCGGCCGAAATTATAAGGTGCTCTCGTTTGAATGAATTACAGATGGCTGTTTTCTGTACTGGGCCCAATTTCATAGAGCTGCATTAGTAGAAAAAAATATGCTTAAAAACACTGGACACTATTGGTAATTGTCAAAGACTAGTCTTCACAGTTGGTGTATCTCAACATTTAATGCATAAGATAATAAAAACTGTGAAAATTTGAGCTCAATCGGTCGTCGAAGTTGCGAGATATTAATGAAATAAAAAACACCCGTGTCGCTCAATGGTCACACGAAGTTGTGTGCTTTCAGATGCTTGATTTCGAGACGTCAAATTCTAAATCTGAGGTCTCGAAATCAAATTAGTGGAAAATTACTTCTTTCTCTCGAAAACTACGTCACTTCAGAGGGAGCTGTTTCTCACAATAATATACTATCAACCTCTCCCCATAACTCGTAATCAAGAAAGGTTTTATAAGATAATAATTATTTTGAGTAATTACCAATAGTGTCCACTGCCTTTAACAATTGTATGCTAAGCAGATATGAGCAGGTTACCAGTCACAAGTTGTACATGTTATTTTGGCTGACAACCTCATTCCAGTAAGCATAATTTGATGTGCTAAGCCTACTTTGTATGCTCCAGCCGCTCTTAGAAATTTGATCATGGTTGATGTTAAGTATTACGAGAATTCGGTGAATACGCGCGAGTTTTTTTCTCTCGCTCACTGCAACAGTAACAGCAGGTCTATACAGACTTGCCTGCATGGCGACGAATATATGAGACATTTTTTTATTTCGCCTTCGGCAACGGACGATAGAAGTATAAGCGGGAATGTGCACTCCACTGGGTTTTTATCACGTACACTAATAATGGCACACTGGTTAAAGGCACCGGACACTTTTGGTAATTTATACACAAAATCATTGCTAGCATAAAAACTTACTTGATGACAAGCAATGGAGAGTTGTTCATAGTATAACACATTGTGAGACACGCCTCCCTCTGAAGTAACGTAGTTTTTGTTAGAAAGAGGTAATTTCTCACTCAAATAATCAAATACTTCAGCTGAAGCCTTTTAGTATGCATCTGAGAGCACACAAAGTAATACAACAAGGACTTTGTTCTTCTTCCGTTTTCTTGCAAATTCGATTACAGTGAGCAAAAATTGTCACAGTTTTTTAAATTTATGTTGGGATACACCAAATGGGAAGACTGGTCCTTTGACAATTTAATACCAAACGTATCCAGTGCCTTTAAAGACTTTCGTCGTCTACAAAACGGAAACAACAATGAGTTTAACGGACGGTGAAAATGCCTTACGGATCCCACATTAAGTGTAATGGGAGCACTCAGGACCTATATTTGGGTAATTTTTCACTTCGAAAAGGGAAATGTGAAGTTCGTGTCGGATGAGAAAGCTATTTCATTATAGCGAAGCGTGGTATGTCTGCATGCTGGAATATATATTTTTTGAATTGGTAATATCTAATGTATGTGTTCACGGCAATATTAGTTGTTTTTGTGTGCACTGTTCTGTAAACAGAAATACACAATAGGCGACATGGATTATTACCTTATGATCTGGGGCCAATATCATAGGGCTGCTGAAAGCCATTATACACTTTCGGTACAGACAAAAATAGAGTTCACAGATTTACAAATAATTTACAGTTTTTTTACAGAAGGTAATGGTGAAAGACTTCTCTTGAAATATTGTTCCATGAAAAAAAAAGAGTTCACAGATTTACAAATAATTTACAGGTTTTTTACAGAAGGTAATGGTGAAAGACTTCTCTTGAAATATTGTTCCATGAAATGCTTTACTTTTTGAGAAAACATTAAAACAATATCAATTCTCGATAGCGAGAATTCCGGATTTATTTGAAACACATGTCATGACACGGCGAAACGCGCGAAAACAAGAGTGGGTTTTCCCGTTATTTTCTCCAGACTCCGATGACCGATTGAGTCTAAATTTTCACAGGTTTGTGATTTTATATATAAGTTGTGATAAATGAAATGTGGGACTTGGACAATACTGTTTACCGAAAGTGTATATTGGCTTTAAGCAAAAATTTTGCTTAAGCACGAAAATAGCTTGCTTATTTTACACATGTTACTGGACAAAATTTCATGACATATACATTGCTTGTGACTTGTAGTTAGCTGTTGTTTACTTAGCATAACAACTGAGTAGAGTCCTGGCCGGTAATCTGATTTTACTAAGCATGATTTTTGTTTTCTTAAGCATAATTTTGTGCTTAAGCAGCTCTATGAAATTGGCCCCTAGGTGATGTTTGCGCGATGTAATTATCCATAAATGCAAATGGAAGCAACTCAGTATAAGGCAACTTGGTTGTACCCTGGGTACTACTATGTACCCAAACGAAACAAACATAAAATTATGTCAGCATTTTGGCCTGTCATGTTTTTGTTATAATCAAGTGCAGTTTGTATATTTGTTTATTAAAACATTTTTCTTATGAGTAATCGGTGTGTGTTAGTTTTATACAACATAACGCCAAAGAGTACAAAATGTAAACATAAATATTTTTAATGATACGTTTTTTTTAACAAGATTATAAATATTCACAAACAGAATCTAAGTAAAAGTAACTGTTTTAGTTTAAATGTTTATGAGTAAGATATAAAACGGAAACCCGCACAAATTTCTAACAACAACGACCCGTTTAAATAAAATTAAGCGTTTTAAAGACATTAGTTATACGTCAAATTGGTGTAAATATACCGTGAAAACTTTATATTTGCTCGTTTTTATAATGTTGAGAAAAACAGACACACAGTTAAATCAAACTTTTCAATAGAACAAATTGTGTTACAAAACTACATTTGTAGAGATTTCATTTATACGAGTTTAAGTCAAACTCAGAAACTATATAAGAAAACAATGAATTTATACAATGAATGATAAAGGATTTCCAATTTATTGTTTTTTTTTCTTTTTCTTTTCTTCACAAAACACGTGAATTTAATAAGGCCTTAAACAGGAATTTATTTGGAATAGTTATTATATATATAGTGGAAATTTATTTAGGCCAATATATTTCTTGCAAGACACGTCATATCATCATCAACTAATTGGAAATGTTTATATTTCTATATTGGACATTTATTTAGCCCTATTTATTTGTTTAGAAGGACTTTTTACATTAATATACGAATCTTTATTTGTAGCCAGTGTATTGTACTTCGCTAACTTTGCACAGACCTTATCACTGGGCCTTGACCTTAAATTTAAATTTGAATGGTTCCTATTTACATCTTGGACATTATTTAGGCCTATTTATCTGTCGGGATTATTCTTCACGTTTCTGCAACATTTACTTCGTCATATGTGCACATTACTTCATGTACACATCGTACAAAATATGATCAGATATGTGATAGGTATAGAGAGAAAAATTACATCTCCTCTACTCATAACTATAAGGTAATTCAAGGCAGTGGACACAGTTGGTAATTACTCCAAATAATTATCAGCATACAATCTTACTTGGTAACAACAAGCAATGAAGAGATGTTGGTAGCATACAACATTGTGAGAAACGGCTCCCTCTGAAGTAACGTAGTTTTCGAGAAAGAAGTAATTTTCCATGTATTTGATTTCAAGACCTCAGAATTAGATTTTGAGGTCTCGAAATCAAACATCTAAAAGCACACAACTTCGTGTGACAAGGGTGTTTTTTTCTTTCAAATTATCTTCTTATCAATTTGAGCTCAAATTATAACAAGTGAGAAATTGGTCTTTGACAATAACAAATAGTGTCTAGTGTCTTAAAGTGCAATTTCATAAACGCTATGATCCAAGGGTCCTTAAAGGCTCTGAACGTTGGTAAATAATCGTTGTCAAAATAATTTACTTGGTCACGAGCGATGGGGAGCTGTATAATATAAGCACGACATAATTGTGCTTACCAGGATAGCGTTTCCAGCCACACTACAATGTCACATGTAATTTTTTTAATGGTATTCTGATCAACGCTGCTTAGCAGTTGTTAAGGAAAATGCTCTGCCTAAAAGCACTGTACACGTTTAGTAAATGTCAAAGACCACCAGTGTTCTAACTTGGTGTATCCCATCGTAAGCATTACATAACAATCCTGTGGAAATTTGGGCTCAATTGGTCATCGAAGTTGCGAGAAAATTATGAAAGAACAAAAAACCCTTGTATGACGAATTTGTGTGCTTTCAGATAGGAATGAAAGAGAAGTCTTTTATTATTTTAGTGAGAAATTACCTCTTTCTCAAAAACTACGTTACTTCAGAAGGGGTCGTTTCCTACAATGTTCATGACTATCATCAGCTCTCAAATGCTCATTACCAAGTCAGTTTTCAAGCTAATAATCGTTTTGAGTAATTACCAAACGTGTACCTTCCCTTGAGGCAACTCGGGCACATAAAGCTTAAATAATATATACAAAAGCAGTTTAACAAAAGCCAAACAAATTGCACTAAAAGGGACATTGTAGTTCCGAGCATGCAATTTGCAACGACGTAGCTGCTTTTTAGCTCATAACAATGGTCGACCTCGTGAGTTTTTGTGCTGACGAGGTTGAATTTTTGCTTTGAAATGTCACGGGCACGTTCAGGATCGAGCTTTGTGCTGTGCTGTGTGCATCTTAATCTTGTGAAATGACCTAGACTTTGTTATGATCTCGCTAGTGCAGTTGTTGTGTTTGTTCTTTCCATAAATTCATGACTATTGTTTCTGATCTAGTTTTCATCCCTGTATGCAAAGCAACAACAACAATGATTAAAAATATAAAAAAGCAAAAACATACTCCAAGGTTTGGTTTAATATTATCGAAATTGCATATAGCGTAAACGACCGCCGTAAGTGACGGTAAACAATCCAAAAGTGGACGCGTGTACAAGCTGCCCACAACTCTACGCCAATGATAGCCTTTCACGCGTGCACGTTTCATCAAAGATGGCGGTCAATGACGTCATGTGCAATCCATAGTGACACGTTGTATTGGATTCTGCGTTTTGTGCTATAATAAGCGTCAAGATACATATGTTATCTAACCAAGAAAATACTTTAAACGTATAACATAATGATCATCACCAATGTGCCTTGAAATGTTGTGGTTTTTCTTTCGTTCCGTGAACTAAAACGGTCCGCCGTTTAAACCGAAGTTTTGACTCCACAAAATGGCGGACCGTGATAGTTCACGAAGTAGAAGAAAAACCACCCACTTTTTGAGGCATCTTTAGACGGTCATTATATTTCCCCCTTGGCACTGTACACTTTGGTAATATTGTCAAAAACCAGTTCTCACTTGGTGATCCCATCATAAGCATAAACATAACAAGCTTGTGAAAATTTGGGCTCAAATGGTCATCGAAGTTGCGAGAAAATTATGAAAGAAAAAACACTTGCAAATTCAACTTAAAAAAAAATACCTATACAAGGAGGCTTAAAAACTTCAACGTGGTACTTTTTTTGTAATAAGACTTGGGGACAATTATTTATAGTATTCAAAGACCATTGTTAAACTTTACTAAACAGGAAAAGCAAGTTTAGATTTGTAACATTAAACAAAACGAAAAGGGGATCATTTTGTACTAGTGTACCTTTTGGCTGTACTTTGGGTACTTACAAGTTGCAATCTTTTTGAGAAGAAAATGTTAACCTGACGCATGGAAAGTGCTTCATCATGTTTGGTGTGATGTTAATATAATTTTATCAACGATTTGAACTATCTACAAACTACTGATTTTGCCTTTTAAATTGTCTCTGACTTGCTCTTATATAAGCTAGTATGTATCATATTTTGATGTAAACGATAATTATTTGCCACAATAAAACAAATCATAAACATTATCTAAGAGAGTTTTAAGAAATTATTTCCAATGCCTATACAATTTGTTTCAAATAATGGAAAAAAAATTACCTATGGAAGGACAGCAATTGGTTGTTCATTAATTTTGTTACTCGCTTTTACTACCGTAACTTATGCACATAAACTTGAACCATCTTAACCACGTACACCATGCTAGCTGTAGCTTATCCCATCCCGTCAGCTTGCAACTAAATTAATTTGAATCCAAATTTATTTAAATTGGTGATAAAGCCAATCTTCATAATCAACGGGAACCAAAATACAACAACAAATAATAACAATAATCGTTCAGTATGGGTTTTTTGTGATTGCTTGACTCCAACGAATTTGTTGCAAATATTGGAGTCAAATACTGCTAATATAAGTATTACTGTTATTTTATTTCTCTCCGCAGGTTCAAATAATGAAAAAGGTCGATTTGATAAAAAAAAAAACATGCACAAGGCTGAGAAAAAAATACAGGCTTATAGTCATAATATTTTATTTTTTTAAGAAACTGACATTTATTTTGCTTAAGGTGTTTATATCTGCGGATCTACAGAGGAAAATTCAATTCTAGGAAGATGTAAGAACGCTGTTATTGTTAGCCTTTTATACGGTTTTGACCATTGGCAACAGCTACCCTCTAATAGCGTAATTTGATAAGCATAAACACGTAATAATATTATGATTAACGGATGTGTTTAACCACAGACGTCAAGACCCGTACTCACCCACACACAATTGTCAAAATGAATTCGAGAGCTGCAAGGACAATGTGTAGCAAATTGGATCTTTAACTATAAAAGTGAGCTAAGCCGAACCCCACAAAATCCCCCCACACACAACTTCAACTGGGTCATAGTATGCTACAGCTTCTTAACCCAGGTGTGGCGGTTTCAACTTTCCGCTGTGTTCAGTTTTCCGAATGACCAAATACGGTAGCATTACGTCATGCGATGCCTGCGCACAGCAAGCGAAAGTAGTTCATTTTTAGTGCCGTATTGAGTTATCCGTTACCCTCCGGTAGCTGTCATGGCGGCGTCCACGAGTCGAGTGCAACTAGCGGCAAACGCGTGGATCGTATGAGTTGTTTTTTATGCCTGCAGAGTGTGACCTGCCTGAAGTTGTTCCCATGAATACATGTAAAGATAGGACAAGAGATTATGTGACTACACAGAAAAGAATCGTAATATAAACAATGTGGGGTCACTGCTGAGAGAACTACATTACTCGCCAGGGTATACTCGCGGCGGTATCTGAGAGGTCACCCGGAAAACTGAACACGCCGGAAAGCTAAAACCGTTCAAACAACGTGCAGATATGACCGACTACGTCACCCGGAAAACACTGAACACGGCGGAAGACTGAAACCGCCACACCGGTTTGATCTGGCTTGTGTAATTGAGTCAAGTAATGGTCAGTTTTTAATCGTGCTCCACAAACTCTCCAACTAGGTCATAGTATGCTACAGCTTCTCAACCCCGGTTTGATCTGGCTTGTATAATTGAGTCAAGTAATGGTCAGTTTTTAATCGTGCTCCACAAACTCTCCAACTGGGTCATAGTACGCTACAGCTTCTCAACCCCGGTTTGATCTGGCTTGTATAATTGAGTCAAAATGGTCAGTTTTTAAAAGTATTCCAAAAACTATGTTGACGCAGAGGAAACGGCACGTAGCAGATATACTGTATAATATAACATCGGCTTCCTATTATAGTGCGCATATTCGTCACTCATCAGTGACGCTCAGTGCGCTTTAAAGGCAGTGTACACTATTGGTAATTAATTAAAAATAATTATTAGCATAAAGCCTTACTTGGTGACAAGTAATGGGGAGATGTTGATAGTATAAAACATTGTGAGAAACGGCTCCCTCTGAAGTGCCATAGTTTTCGAGAAAGAAGTAATTTTCCATGAATTTGATTTCGATACCTCAGATTTAGCACTTGAGGTCTCGAAATCAACCATCTAAACGCACACAACTTCGTGTGACATGGGTGTTTTTTTATTTAATTATTATCTCGCAACTTTGATGACCGATTGAGCTCAAATTTTCACAGGTTAGTTAATTTATGCACATGTTGAGATGCACCAATTATGAAGGCTAGTCTTTGACAATTACCAATAGTGTCCACTGCCTTTAACATACAGTATTTCCCTGCAAGGTTTGTTGAACTACGTTTGAATTATGAGACCTTTCATATAGCACAATCTATTGGTTTAAAGGTGATGTGGCGCAATAATGCTGCCGATCAAATCAGGAAACAAGTGTAGTGGATTCTTGTACGGGAGTTACACAGCACACATGACCACCGGCTTTACGTCCCATCCGAAGGACGAATCATCATGGTAAAGTGTCTTTGCTTAATGATACAAGTGTTATGACATGAGACTCGAACCCACACCATAATAAAACATATGTATCGCAATGAATATATCAACGGCGGTACACATCCCGGCTGTGCGGAGAAATAGTTTGTTCTCTCCTTTGTCCCCGTAAAGTTAAAGGCAGTAGACATTATTGGTATTTACTCAAAATATTCAGCTGCATAAAACCTTTCTTGAGTTCGAGTAATGGGGAGAGGGTGATATATTATAAAACATTGTGAGAAACAGCTCCCTCTGAAGTGACGTAGTTTTCGAGAAAGAAGCAATTTTCCACGAATTTGATTTCGAGACCTCAGATTTAGAATTTGAGGTATCAAAATCAAGCATCTGAAAACACACAACTTCGTGTGACCATGGTGCGACAAGTGTGTTTTTGTCTTTCAAACTGTGAAGACTGGTTTTTGACAATTGCAAATAGTGTCCAGTGTTTTTAAGATAAGATACGATAATTACCAGAATGTATTAAATCAGCCAATGTTCTAAATGTTAAAAACCAATTCCATCGTAAGTTGTAGTGCACCTCGAGTTGTCTAGAAAATTACAATAACGAAATTTCATTAAAAAAACCTCACAAAGAACATACAAAAAATAAAAAATCTTGACATAATATACAATTATAGCAGAAGAAAACTTACCTAATGACAAACCAGTTCCCATTAAAAGCACGAACTGCATCAGGATAACAACAATCGGTAAACCGTTTACTACTTCTGAACACAATTTCTTTTGTAGAGCGCCCCGGGCTTTAATTAGAATTCCCCTAACGGTGTCCCTAATGGACAACTTTTGCGTTATCCAGAGGAAGTTATCTTGCCTAGCAGTAAACACACAACAATAGTTTTGTGCGTGTCATCGTTAAAGAAAAGCAGAATTCATAAGTACTGCTGGAGCGAGCATGCAAACAGCTTCGATAGTATCGTCATTTTTAAAATCAAAGTTCAAATCATTTTCTATATGCTTATGATCGTGTTTACATCTCGCTGAGTTGTAATGATTGGGCCTAGAAAGGATGTGGATGACACAAACACCATCAGTTCAGAGGAAATGCCTTAGAATCAAACTACCATGAATTGAGGTATTATATTGTTGGTTTATTAGTAACTGCTCCCACTTTTTGAAGCTTTGCATGGTGTGGAGAAAAAAAGGAGAGACTATAAATAAATAGTAAACTTGCGGGTACAACCATGTGTAAATCTCTTAGGGTGGGTGTTGGGTCTGAAATGAGCCGGTTTGGTCTTGACGTAACGAACAGTATACGCCTCTCTTAATATTATTTTATGCATGACGTCATAATTCTTACCCAAAATGAGGCTATGGGCGCACGTCCGCACCACTTGCAGTGGCTGCGCCTATCGCCTCGTTTTGGATTGACATTGTGACGTACCCCGTGCATAAATATTAAGAAATGCGTATACTCTGCTCGTCTTCGTTGATGAACAAAAAAAAAAAAACTCAATGCAGCTGTTGATTTCACATTTTCGAGAAATAATTTCCTTCACAGTAAAGTGGTTTTAAAGGGAGGGATTAAAAAACATTTCTGAACAACGTTTCTGCATGCAACGTTTCTTACATGTTGTATTCCAATACGGATTATTCTTCCTGCAACCACTCCAGATTGTCGGCGATATCCCCAAAACGCTACCACCTTAACAGGTAATTTTCACAGGTCAGTTTAATTATGTGCATGCTCTCCCTTTGTATATGATTAGAACAAATCGACCGCTGTTCGAAAAAAAAGAAGAAAAAAAAGATTTACATCGTCTTTATTTGGAACAGTAACCTGTCATAATTCAGTGGTAGTTAAACAAAAACTAAGTGAATTTAAATTATCTCAAATACCCGATTTGGTAATCGAATGGTTGATTCATTTATTCAATAAATGTCCTTCCTCCAAACATTCAAAGTGTTCAAATATTAGTATTAGCATAGTTTCCCTCCACAAAGCTCACCCTACTTGAATAACATTTGATAAAATATCCCGCTCATATTGAAATAATTTTTTTCAGCAAGACTAGTCAAACATAAGTAAATTGAGAATAAATGTTGTGACATAACTAAATAAACTGAAATGATGATAAATCATAGCCCGAAAGGATATGATATTTCACATTAATCTCTACTGTTGTCTGTTGAAGAGTTTCACAAAGTCATTTATTGTGAAGGGTACCCAGGGAAGGGGGAATGTTCCGCTCAACTTGGCATTTATTATTGGTTAATCAGGCATGATAAAACGATTAAACACCTCGTTACATGTCAATAATAGTAACGTATATATACGGAACATATATGTTCCATTGCCTCCGACTCATAAGCTGGAAGACGTTTAAAGGGTCCGGGTACTTTTGTTTTGTAGAACACACACAACAAATGTCCACAGATTTACATTAAAGGGTATATGTACTTTTTCCTAACAAAAAACACAATGTCCACAGATATACATTAAACTTACACAGTTTTAAGATTATGATAGTAGAAAGCTTCCCTTGAAATTTTACTCACTGAGGTGCTGTAGTTTTTGAGAAATGAGTAAAAGTAATAATTTTCGTCTCGGTTTTAGCATGTAAAAACGTATAAATCAGTTATGCTATGGTTTTGGTATAATATCATAACTGGTTAAGGGGATTTTACATGCTAAAATAGTTTTGGTCTCATGAGACCAAAACTATTTTGTGACTTGTTTTACCCATTGCTCAAAAACTACACAACTTTAGTTAGTAATATTTGAAGGGAAGCTTTCCACTATCAATGTAAATCTGTGGACATTTTGAAAAAGTACCCAAATCCTTTAAACTTACGAGGTTTGAAGATAATGAACGATTCTCTTGGACTATTACTTCGTGAGGTGTTGTAGTGTTTGATAAATAAGTAAAACAATGTCACAAAATAATTGATTTAACGGATTTACGCGACTCTCCTGATAACATTGCTCTGTGATTTTGAAAACCTTTGTTGTTCTTCAAAATTAAAAAAATCCAAAAATGTAGAAGAATAAAATAAAATTAACATCTAAAAATTTCATTTCGAAAGTGTCACGTTTTTAAAAAATCGTCGAAAATCCGGAGTAAATATTTATGTTCGCGTAGTATAAATAATCTCTCACAGGAATACAAACTCCGAGAAACGTTACCGCGCTAACGCTTCTCAGAAGAAAATAATATTTGGGGCATAAAAACTTTGTAGTGAAATGTTTCTCAAAATACTTTATACATTCTCGAAAGCTGCTAAAGTCTTCTAACCAAAAGTTTGCAACGCAATTAATTTTAATGGTGATTACCAAACGTATATCATCAAGGCAGAAATCTGATTACTGCATGGATATTAAGACTTTGCAATTAGTGGTTAAAATATATTTCAATTAGGCCTTTACGTAAATCCCCACTGAAACTAGCTTCATGTTTTACTTGCAATCGTTGGAGCTAGCTGGTTGGAGACGGCGTGACGTCTATGTAACGGTTCAATTACGTCACGAACACGACAATGTCTATTGTAAGATAGAAGAATAGATTTCACTTCTTTGTCTTATGGCAGCCAATCTGTTCTCTGAAAAGGCCAATACGGCTGAGCCTGCCCACTCAGGTTTTATTGTAATAACCTTGGAGAAAGTCCATGTTATAACATACACAACGAAGGACAAAATACAAACTGACCTGAATCATTTGTTGAGGTTGTTGCAGAATTTGTTTTATTTGTTTGTTCTGATTGAGTTATTGCTAAAACCACATTACAGTCAACAGCTGTATGGCATAAATCTTACAATATTGAACATTACAGATGAAATCTGAGAATTTATTTTTTTTACAGAAATGCACACTAAATAAAGGTAAACAGTCCGTAAATGAAAATTTCATTGACACATTTTATTTAAAACATTCACAAGAAAAATCATTTACGCCTAATAAAAATATTGATGATAGAAATACAAGACACGAGATCATGGTGGACTGACATAAGAGAATATTGTACTATTTTTTTCATTCAGCAACCCATTCATGTAACGCAGAGGGCTTGTCCTGAATCCGGTTAAGCTACACATGTATGGTTTGATAGCGACAATGATTATGCACTCACAGAGTGGAAACCACTTAGAAAACTGCTGAGAGGAGCAAGCTTTTGTTGAGGAATCTGCAAACTTGCTCTCACTTTACATGAGGACGAAAAAACAACAAACACAACTTGATTATTGCAACTAGACGTTGAGTTTGTAAGCGTGACTGCGAGTGCTGACAAACAGTTACCCTGCTAGGTATTTTATAATTTGATTGATCAGCTGATCTGGCTACCTTGAAAAATACAGATAAGTTGGAAGCGCGTGTTAGTCTAGACAGTATCATGCAGAGTGGTTCTTCATATGGCAAACTAAAGTCTTTATTTTCATCCCTTGTCATGTATGCCTTAGATTTATTTTTGAAAATTAGTGTTTAATTTTTGTTGTTAATGAGTGGCGATATCCTGTATAGGGACAGCGACAATGACAACGACCATGACAAAGGCAACAACAACAGCAAAACCAAGAGCAACAGCAGCAGCAACATCAATTTCAACAGCAACAATGATCATACAACAACGACAATATCAACATCAATATCAACAGCAACATGATCATACAGCAACGGCAACATCAACATCAACTGTAGCAGCAGCAACAACAACATGAACTGCAACTGTAGCAGCAGCAACAACAACATGAACTACAACTGTAGCAGCAGCAACAACAACATGAACTGCAACTGTAGCAGCAGCAACAACAACATGAACTGCAACTGTAGCAGCAGCAACAACAACATGAACTACAACTGTAGCAGCAGCAACAACAACATGAACTGCAACTGTAGCAGAAGCAACAACAACATGAACTGCAACTGTAGCAGCAGCAACGACAACATGAACTGCAACTGTAGCAGCAGCAACAACAACATGAACTGCAACTGTAGCAGCAGCAACAACAACATGAACTGCAACTGTAGCAGCAGCAACGACAACATGATCTGCAACTGTAGCAGCAGCAACAACAACATGAACTGCAACTGTAGCAGCAGCAACGGCATCATCAACATCAACTGTAGCAGCAACATCAACAGCAACATCAACAGCAACTTATTTAACTGCAGCCACAGCAACAGCATAAACAGCAACAGCAGCAGCAACGACGATGATGACAACGACGACGACGACGACGACGACAACGACAACAACATTATGATTTAACAGCAACAGCAACGGCAGCTGCAGCAACAACAACAGCATCAGCATCAACAGCGACGACGCCGATGACAACGGCAACGACCACGACAACGACAATGGCAACGGCATCAACAATGGCAATAACAACACAGAAACAACATCAACGGCAATAGCAACATCAACAACAACGAAGACGACGATGACGACGACAACAATAACAATACAATATGATTCAAACGCAATAGTATAAACCAACTTTCTTTACCAGAACAAGGCAAAACAACATCGACCGCGGTTCTTTTTTGTATTAAAACAGCTGAACCACGGACCAGTATTACGTTGTATGCCGTCAACAACTGTTTCATGTTTGCATAAGCCGCATGCACGCGAAGACTATTTTTCATAATGAAAAACTGACACTCGACAAAACGTAGATGCTAATCATAAGAGAAGTGTTCACCAAACACGACCAGATATCGATCCAGATATATTATTTGTATCCCCACTCTGATTATAATTTGCAGCGAAGTATTTTTTTGAATAACATGCGTGTGTGACAGGAATATTAAATGGCAAAGAGTGAGTGACTGATGGGTTCTGTTAATAATGGGTAATTCGTGAAAACGTTTCATTTTTTGAGCTGCGTTTCAAACTGCGTTTTTTGTTGTTGATGTTTACGTTGTTGATGTTTACGTTGTTAATGTTGCTGCTGCTGCTGCTGCTGCTGCTGTTGCTGTTGCTGTTGTTGATGTTGTTGATGTTGTTGCTGTTGTTGTTGTTGTTGTTGCTGTCGTCGTCGTCGTCTTCGTCGTCGTCGCTGTCGTTCTTGTTAATTTTGTTGTTGTCGTCTTCGTTGTGTTTGTTGTTGGTGTCGTCGTCCAATGCCCAATGGTGGGAGATTTTGAATGGTTAAGCTGTTAGCTTGAGGGTATCATCGGCATTTACATATTATTATGATACTTAATGTCTAGATAATAGGTAGCGGTTTTTGTTGGCTGTTCGTTCAATTTGGCCTTCATTTAGCTATCAAGAAGATGATAACAAGTGTCAAAAGCAACTTAATGCAAATAAAGTTCATTTAGCAAAAAACTACCAAAAACAAAATTAGAGACCCCCAACAAACAGAAAAACAAAACCCAAAACAAACACCCAAACCCAAAACCTCAAAACGTTAAATTGAAACAGACTTTAATGTACGTACTGTTTTGTCTAGTCCAACAACTCAAAACAGTTTTCTTTGAGTTGACTTTGGGAAGACATCGTCCTAGTAGAAGGTGTGTTTTATGTGTTGTGAATACAGATGCCGGTTGAATTCTATAACAAATTTACAGTCCACTCAATTTAGTCTAGCAATGAATCTATTTTTGGTCGATGTTAATTGCTAAGATGCAATTAAGATTATTCGTGGTCTGATGCAAGGATCTTCAATTCTTGTTCCGTGCTTAATTTTTCGATCCAAAGAATTTTTGTTTCAAGGGAAAATGAAATTCACCTTGGCATTGGGACTTACTGTTAGATGGTCTGAGTGTATTATACGCACTGTCAGGTATAGAGAGGAAAGATTTGAAGGATCCCGTGATGCAGGAATAACATAATCCAAGCGAGGACACTATGGTGACAAAACCGTGTCATTAAAATATCCTTTGGGGTAATGTCGTTGTTTGCAGAATGATAGAGGGGTGTTGATTGTTTTTTTCGCTTTTGAAGACAGACAAAACTTGTTCGAGATTATTACGAAAACGTTTCTTCTTTCCCCTCTTCTCCCTAGGAGAATTTAGCTACACGCCAAAACCGTATACTCACTGCCTGGGTCGAATCGATGACGCAGGCTTTAATGAGAGATGAGGAATCTTCTGTTCGGTGGCCATTTTGTGTTCTCAACAAGACAGTTTGCGCCATGCAAAATGGATATTTAATTACTGAGACAATCAGTTTCATATAGCTGAAAAGCTGCAGAACTACTTACCACTGAATAACGAATGGGGAGGAGCAGTGTAATATAATCTGCAAAGCATTATTTGTAAACGCTTTATACACACGTTTTGGAATTAAGTTCAGAACCATCATGGAGATGCTAGAAATTATTTTGCTGACAATTTGCTGCTAAGCAAAACAATAAGCATGAAACTAATCAAAGACAGTAACATGGGAAAGGGTATCATGGTGGATAACCACAAGCAAAAGTGTTTAGTGTGCTTAGCTACTCTTTTTTACCCCCAGAATTTGGGCCTAATGCCCAGTTTTACGGATATGCTTTTAGAAGGCCTTTATTGCTTCACAAAAGTCAGCTATATTATGCAGAAATGTCGCACAATGCGACATGCTATTGTGGCTTTGTTGTGTTTTTAGCTACTTATAGTGAAAGGCACTAAATACTAAACTCCACAGCGGTTCGGCCCATCGGAGAATACCCGAGCGAGAATGACCTTATGACGTCATTTTGCATTTTTTTTTTTTTATGCTTGCATCTTTTAGACATGACAACATTAACAACCAGGTCCTAGTGGTTAGTCCACTCTTATGTAAAAACTCCCCAAACCTGCTGCTACAAATGTACTTGAATAAATAGGTCTGAAGCAGTACTTGCATCTTTTAGACATGAAATCATTAACAACCAGGTCCTAGTGGTTAGTCCACTCTTATGTAACAACTCCCCAAACCTGCTGCGTCGGGGATCGTCGCGAACCGTGCCGGAATGTTCCGAGAGCACACGAAAAGTTCCGAACTGCTGTAGAGGTTAGTTTTTAGTGCCTTCCACTTCTAGTTCTTAGATAAGGGAATAGTAGGGTAGCTACTAGTTTCTTTCACGTTCGTTTAAAACAGGCATGGTCGAATTGCCGTGCGATATAAAGGCCCGAGCCGAAGGCAGCTTGAAATGGGTGTTCTCTGTGCCTTTCTCCCTCTCCCACCCCATTTCCTGTCTTTACCCACCTTACCCACTTTATCTTTCACAGGTTACTTTTTTGTATCCAAACCTTATGTTCATCATTCGGGACCAGACTTTTTGATAGCTAACATTTTGTTTGTAGACATTGTTATTGTACTTTGTGAAAGGGCCACATAAATAATAATAATAATAATAATATAGCTCTAGAGCCCTGGTTAGAGGGCAATCTGTGTAAATTGTCATTCATATTGCAATTTCTTATATAATCAGCCACTTTATCCGCAGGTGCACTGTCCCGAAGGGCGACTTTAGATTGTTCGTTTCGTTAAGATCCCAAGGGGAAAATCTTATCGGATTTATTTGCAGAGTCATTCGAGTGATTATGCGGCGAATCTTTATGTATTATTTACTATACACAATTTTTTTTCTTCATCAGATGCAAATCAATTATAGGTGTATGTTTTGTTGCACGTTATTAGGTAAAGGATACGCTCTGCATGTATTTCCACACGTGCAGGTTGCAGCTGCTACCTACCTGGCTCAGCTATGCTTGAGTGTAGGCTTACTTGTTGTCTCAGGGGAATACTGTTTTTTATTATACAGGTAAAAGGAAAAAAAAGGCAATTGAGAGAAATGAACAGCAAAAGACCCGGCAGTGAATTTAATGTGGGACTTTTGAGACGCTTGGTGGCAGCAGACTTACCAGGTAAAATCCATTGTTCTCGGTCATGTGCGCATGCTCAGAACTACGTAAACAATAGTAAGTCTGCTGCCACCTAGCGTCCCAAAGTCTCCCATTGAAACACCACGAATGTCGAAAACATTGCGCGTATAGAAATCTTTGCTGATAAGTTGGGTTGGATGGATCGCAGCTATATCTTTCAAATGTCGTGCAGTCGCAGTATCGTATAACCTCTCTTAATCTATTCCCACCCTGTCCATATCGAAACGCGAGACCTGGTCTAGGTTGTCATGACCGAGTGGTGAAGAGCATCGTATTCGTGTTCTGGTGCTTAAGTCATCGGAGTGTGGGTTCGAATCCAAATCGTTGCATTTGTGTCCCTTTTTTAGCAAGTCACTTTTACTGGGTGCGTTTGTTTAGCTTTCATGGTTTGACCCGGTCTGCCCCACGGTGCGTTCGAATAGCTTTGACGTCATTACAGGGGCTCAAACGGGTCAGCCCTCAATGCCCTGCATCCTGCTTGTGGAATGGGTCACTTGGGTGGGGGGGGGGGGGGTGACCCGAGGTGAATAAAGTCACCTTGAGTGGGTGAGTGTGGTCGTTCAAATAGCTCTTGTCAGGGGCTCACCCGAGTGAACACCGCGGGGTCGACCCAGGGTACATGCGAGGGTAGAGGTTGACGTTGTGAATGAAAAATCCCCTGAGGCGCCACGGTTGCCCATAATAGGTTGTTTACCGTTCCCCAGGGAGCTGAGGAAGATTAAATCAATGGGTGCGTTCGATTAGCTTCCCTCTGTCGACCCCGCAGTGTTCACTCACTCGGGTGAGCCCATGACAAGAGCTCTGTGGCTGAACCGGGTGAGCCCCCATGGAATGACATCGAAGCTATTCGAACGCACCGGGGCAGACCGGGGTCTACCCGGGGTCGACCCGGAGAAGTAATCAAACGCACCCAATGTTATTGGCATAATGAATATAGGGCACTATCGTGAAGGGCATTGAGACGGTTATTGTGAAATGCGCTGCCAAATAAGGTACGATTGGAACTTTAAAGGGAAGGTACACGCTTGGTAATTACTCAAAACAAGTATTAACTTAAAAACTGACTTGGTAACGAGCATTGGGGAGCTGATGATAGTAAAACACATTGTGGGAAACGACTCCCTCTGAAGTAATGTATTTTTTTAGAAAGAGGTAATTTCTCACTAAATACAAAAAAACTTTCAGCTAGAAGTCTTTTATTCGTATCTGAAAGCACACAAATTCGTCCAACAAGGGTGTTTTTTCTTTCATCATTTTCTCGCAACTCCGATGACCAATTGAGCTCAAATTTTCACAGGCTTGTTATTTATGGTTATGAAGGGATACACCAAGTGAGGACACTGGTATTTGACAATTACCAAACGTGTACCTTCCCTTTAACACGCATCATATCGCTCTTATTTCAGCCTCTCGTGTAAAGATGGCAAGCCTCTCAAACTATTATTAATATTACGCTGTGCATTCTCCTGCCTTTTCTCGATAATGGCGGTGATGCAATCCACATTATAACGAGTGGTTTGTTGGTTCAGATTGACTTTCGTTTGGGTAGTTTCTGGTTCCGAACCGTGTTGATGATCCGGATACGGATTCAGGTTAAAGCCAGTGGACACGTTCGGTAAACAGTATTGTCCAAGGCCCACACTTCGTGTATCACAACTTATATATATAAAAATTAAAAACGTGAAAATTTGGGCTCAATCGGTCATCAGAGTCGGGAGAAAATAACGGGAAAACCCACCCTTGTTTCCGCACGTTTCGCTGTGTCATTACATGTGTTTACTATAAATCCGTAATTCTCGTTGTCGAGAATCGATAATTTTTTTAATGTTTTCTCAAAAAGTAAAGCATTTCATGGAATAATGTTTCAAGAGAAGTCTTTTACCATTACCTTCTGTAAACCTGTAAGTCATTTGTAAATCTGTGAACACTCTATCTTCCTCCGTACGCGTTGATTAAGTGACAACAACTGAAGGGAATGCATTGTTGGGTAAAAAAAAGGGGGATTTGATTAATTTTCCAGTGTGTAATCCTGCTCACAAATTATTCATTTTGTCATTGATCAATTTTGGTTGGTAAATCAATGACTCTCAGAAGAGTGAAATTAATCACTAAACTAGTCAATAACCCAATGTAGTGACGACAAGAAAGAAAGTTTCGATTAAAGATGTGTGAGGAACTTAATGCCAAGAAAGCCACTCCTGGCTATCAAATAGGGACTGGAAACCCAATTCACATAATGCCCTTGTGGGATTTGAACTGGGGTCCGTAGAAGTGGAAAGGGCAAGGAAAGAAACCATTATTAAAGCCATTGGACACTTTCGGTAAACAGTATTGTCCAAAAGCCTACACTTCGTGTATCGCAACTTATAAAAACAAAATTAAAACCTGTGAAAATTTGGGCTCAATCGGTCATCGGAGTCGAGAGAAAATAACGGGAAAACCCACCCTTGTTTCTGCACGTTTCGCCGTGTCATGACATGTGTTTAAAATAAATCCGTAATTCTCGATACGGAGAATTGATAATTGTTTTAATGTTTTCTCAAAAAGTGAAGCATTTCATGCAATAATATTTCAAGAGAAGTCTTTCTCCATTACCTTTTGTAAACCCTGTAAGTTATTTGTAAAACTGTGAACTTTTGTTGTTCTGTTCCGAAAGTTTATAATGGCTTTAAACGCCTACCTGACAGAAGGGATATTGCCTGATCTTGCCCTTGGAGCGAGTTGTCCTTACCCTCCACCCGAACCACTCGTAGTGAAGAAAGAAATAAGAAGAACAAGAAAGAAGGAGGTAAACAAAGATGAAGAAGATTGAACAGAAAAGTTAAAAACACCCTCAGCATGTAATCAAAAAAGTTACCTCTCCTCACATGGCGCACTAATATGTATTATTCAATTAATTATTCAGGGATTGTTTGGCTTTCAATGTGCGCTAATATTTGTTTGGAGCCGTCCAGTTAACACGAAATTAAACACTCGGATCTTTACTCAGCAGGCAGACCAAACAGGCGAATCGTGTGCTGGTCTACGACTGAGAGGGGCCACATCGATATATCATGGATTGTTAATACCTCATGGTACACGCACCTCGTTTCAAATGATTATGTCGTTTATACTTCGTATACCAGGTGACACTGTATAGACTTGTTGACAAGTCGTTAAATTTATGTTTCGATGATAGCGTTCCGACTCTACCCGCGATTCCCACGACACTGGCGGTATTCTCGCGAGTCTGATGCTTCCACGACTACTGTCTCGACAGCCAGCAGTTTCGCGCGAGAGCAGTGATCTCGCGAGAGTTGTCTTCTATCGGGGAGACCTGAATCATTTCGCCACCACCACGACTTGAGTATCTCGCAGCGGCAGTCCACAAGTCTAGTAACACTGTGTTAGATCCGAGTACGGTTGCAGTGAATTTTAACCAAAAAGAAAGGGACAAAATTGTGTTCTCAATTGATTAACTTCTTATTTTGTCGCAAAGATACATATGATTACCTTCAAAGTGACTCTTTATGAAGGACGTATTTATAATTAAATTATGCACAACAGTCAAACAAAATGACTGTAAGTCGTTGGCAGCTCTATCCTGTATTGACAATGGGGTAAAATGACTGCATGCAACAATGTGAAACACGGCAGCGATGACGCAGCAAATAACAATAGATCTTGATTGAAAGAAGTGTTTGATAAACTATAAATGCAATCTAAAAACTGAAATTGGGCCTATAAACATTTCTGTGGGTGTGGTGTAAGTGTTTCGTTTACTGCAACAGTTCATTATTGTAGTGCTCTATTCTAAGGTATTTATTTGTGTACTAATTAATATTTACTCGTTATGTGCGAATTGGCGTCTGCCCCTCCGGCTACGGCTGTTGCTGGGTACTGCCATTATTAATGACGTCCTTATGCTTCAACGCAAGATGACGATGAGTGGGAATCTAGCAGTAGCCGTACGCTGTAGCCGTTATATAGGACCGGTCGAATTTGCACATGCTGAGAAACACTGGCCCTCACCCTACATGGCTTTGACATTGGATGTTGAACAAACTACATTGTTGCCGAAATAGATTGACAATTATTTGCAAGTCCGCGCCTTAAGCGAAGCAGACAGACCTCGACTTACATCTGGTTTTGGATTAAACACACTAAATTAAGCACATGACCTTTCAGTACGGAAAACAACTGTAATCGGATTGGGGGGGGGGGGGAATGTGACTTTTGTAACGGTGCAATAAAAAAAAATATATATGTATTTTTTTCTACAAATATAGATGTCAGATGGTTATAAATAACAATAATAATGAACCATTTTTGTAGAGCGCATACCACAATCACAGAGAAGTCCCTATGCGCTTTGAGATGAAATCAAAAGAGAAGTAAAAGTTAATAGAGATGTGAAGTTAATACAAAAGCAAAATAGACTTAAGAGGGTAGCACTGCATAAATCCTGACATATTATGGTATGACTTTGTCCGCAATAAGATGCAAGGTATTACTTAATTGACTTAAGATTGGAGGTTATAAGCCTAACATTTTACCATCAACTGGGTTAATGTTGAAAAATGGTAAGATTTGTGTCTTATAAGCCTTAACTCTAAAGACACTCTGTTAGGATTAAATGCTGTGCTACCTTCCCCTTTCTATTGTTGACCATCCGACTGGATTTTTCGTTAAAAAAAGTTATATGATATTCCACTTACAAAAGTTAGAATTTGCGAGTGAATCACACCATAAAATTAGTATGAGGTCTTGTTTTTTTTTCTTTCGAAAACGATAAAGAATTACAAATACACTTCGAAAGTGATGACTACTTGTTTTCCTCAATTATGATGAACGGCTTAATGGCAGCGGACACATGTATTAGTAATTACTCGAACTAGTTTTTAGCATACCTTACTTGGTTACGATGAATGGGGAGCTGTTGATAGTTAAAACATTGTGAGAAACGGCTCCCTGTGAACCAACATAGCTTTCGAGAAAGAAGTAATTTTCTACGAATTTGATTTCGAGACCTCAGTTAGAATTTGAGGTCACGAAACACAAAACTTCGTGTGACAAGGGTGTTTTTTTCTTGTATTATTATTATTTCGCAACTTCGACGACCAATTGAGCTCAAATTTTCACAGGATTTTTTTTGTATGCTTATATGTTGAGATACACTAAGTGAGAAGACTGAACTTTGACAATTACCAATAGTGTTCATTGTCTTTAAACTTTGTACAAATGAGGAACAATGGTTGGTACAATTACTGAAATGGTGAAGAGGCTTTGTAACAAGTAAAATAATAAAGTTCACTCGATTGCGTTACATTCGAGCAAACATTTTAATTAGCAAGTAACTCCTAAACACGTATATCACTTTTTTTGTGGGAAAAACAAAATAGTTTTGCCCGCACATCACTTTGTACAAACCAATGCAAACTCAGACCAAGAGCTAAAACACTTGGTGAAAATACTTCGAGAAATCAAAATGTCACAAACGCGTTTGCACTTTGCACACAATATCTTCTGCGCTAAAAAGCACATCGAGATGGTCCACTTCGTAAAAATAATTACAAGATGGCAGCTATAATGATGCTTCGTATAGTTAGTACTAATTGAAGTAATTTTGAAACAATTACGAATAGGGTGTTCAACCTTGTTGAAAATATAAACGGTATATTAATAATTTGTATAAACAAAAATGCACATATGATTTTTTAGCGATAGGTCACTTCGTGGTACGAGCGATGCATTAAAAGTGTGCCTTTTTTCATTCAATTCTTTGTGAATTCATGGAGCTTAATATATTTCACAATCGATTGCAATTGTTTTTGTAATTCTTTATTGTTTATTTTGAGATCTTTATACAGAGGGCAACATTAGCTCAGATACTATTATACATTATAATTATGGTCCTGTCTGAAAAAAAAATACATGACATAGTCGTTTGCACAGTAAACGATTAATAGTTTTCTTCAACCCAACATGACCTGTGAACCCAAGTTCCTTATAGGTTGCGTTCGTTTAACTTCCCTGGGTCGACCCCGGTGTGTGGCGTGTTTTTTTTCCACGACAAACGTGTGCAGATAATGACCCACGTTCGTCCTGGGGGAAAAAAACGCCACAAACCGGGGTCGACCCAGGGAAGCTAAACGAACGCACCCATAATGTACAATATAAAAATTCCCGGGTCCGAATTAACCAGGCGGATCCCATGGACTTGACTCATTTCGAAGTCAGTGGCTGCTCCGGAAAAACTGCGTCAAATATTGACCCAGAAGTGTTAAGTTTGACACGGGTCAGGCACAACCAGAAATGCGGGTGGAATTCGAGTTTTTTTTTCAAGAGTACGGTGATTGAGACTGGCTCTCTTGCTACAATTTGCCTAGCAACTTTCATTGCTTTGTGGAATGTGGATGCAATTCGCCCCTTGGATGGCTATTAGTATTGTGTTTATTAACTACCCCATATTTACCAACACTCCGCTACTTGCCTGTTCGGCTCCAGTTGGTCGCGTTGTTAGCAAACACGGAACCCCCGGCAGGATAGCTGGTACAACACAACTGACTCGCGGGGTTCGAGGGGCGCAATTTGTTAACACATTATTGCGTAATACGTTGCATCAATCCAGCCTAGTTAATTAACAATCACTATTACAGTAGTTTGATAAATCAATGCATTTTCTTTTTCGATGGATCTGTGTCTTTTGTGAATGTCTTTGGCTTCATCCAATAATAGTAACGCTCTTTAAGAAAGAGGTCACTTCTCACTTAAATATTTAGGCATCTGAAAGCACACAAGTGCAAGAAGGGTATATTTATCTTCATTATTCTCTCGCAACTTCGATGACCAATTGATTCAAAATTTTCACTGATTTGTTATTGTATACGTATATAACACTGCTCTTTGACAATAATTAATGGTGTCCATGGGTGAACTGGTCTTATCTCAAGTTGCGAAGAGTTACTCGTCCTAACTTAGGACTAGCTTTACGTTTTTTTGATATCCTCTATAGAACTAGGACTAGTCCAAACTCTTTGTGAAATCGACGTGCCTCTGACGTAAATGTTAAGCTAGTGTGCACCACTAGAGCTAGTGTGCCGATCACAAAGCACTGAACCACCTTTCAATGATATCACGATGGCCTGAGTAAACCCGAAAGTCACATCAATGCCAGCCGCTAGCTCCACTCCAGCAGCTTTTTATCATTAATGGCCAACCATTTATCACAATCAATAATGTCAATTATATGCCATCTTTGCGGACCTTCAAAGTGAAGCATGCCTTATTAGGAAAGTGAAACTCAGATTCTTGACGCACGTCCTTTGATTTGTCTACATCGAATTCATTGGAGTGCAATGTCGCGGAATAAAATCAAGAGGTGATATTAGGGCCCTATTTCATAGAGCTGCTTAAGCATACAAAATGCTAAGCACAACACAATTTTGCTAAACAGAAATGGTTACCAGCTAACATACCATTTTACATGCACAAAATGTAACTGGTATCCTACTTAGTTGTGCTTAGCAGAACAACGACGGCGACGACAACGGCGACGACGTCGACCACAACGACTACGACAATAACAACGACAACTAACATACCATTTTACATGTACAAAATGTAAATGGTATCCTACTTAGTTGTGCTTAGCAAAACAACGACGGCGACGACAATGGCGACGACGACGACGACAACGGCTACGACAATAACAACGACAACAACAACGACAACAACAACAACAACAACAACCAAACTAACATCAGCAACACACCAACACCGTCACCACAAGGACTACAGCAACGACAACAACATTTAAATTGCTAGGATGCCCTTTATTCTACTTTGAAGGCATTACATTACACCCTTGGGGTCGATTATGTTTGAGGTTATACCTACGTCATGTTTGGGATTTTTTTTTTTTTTTTTTTTTACTTTACGAGAGTCATAAAGAACATACGCAATGGTATTTGTAATGGTCTTTATATTACACTGGTCCAAATACACACTCGCTGCAAGCAAAACTGGTACACGTTATATTACTTGTTACGACACACCGTACTTTTTATAATGTTAAGAATGACGGGTTGGAAAGCAAGAGGGACTTTACATTATCAAACAGTCTGAGTCTAAGGCGGATGTTTGTATGAGGTCGGGCCATACAGCACAGCCGCTTTTGCACATACAATTCATTACACGCTAAGTAAACCATACTAATAATGATTTGAGAGCTACGAACGAAGCACTGTTATACCCCCCAACCTCTCGTGGGCGTATCGATCATGTGACCTCTCAGCAAACGAGCCAGCGTCGTTGTCATGGCGACAACTGCTCACATTGAAGCTTCATCCTGCAGTTGTGTGCCACACAATTGTGCGCCTGTTGTAAAATGGCAACACGGAGACAAGACGACAGTTAATATGGGTTTATGTGTTCATAGTATGCAGGTTAAAACTCATGTAGTCATTGCATTACATGGTGATACCAATTCAAGACGATAATCAAATTATTAGCAAATGGTAATCTCTTTTCAGGTTTGGTATCAGCGTTAACAATAGCATGCAAATTAAAAATTATATATTTTAAGTATATCTTCTTATAACTTATTTTGAAATTAAGTTATATGAGGATTTTAATGAATTTACAGAAACGACATATTTCAACCTGATGAAGGCTCATGCTAAAAATCTTAAATAAATAACTAAGAAAGTATAGGTTTAAACAAAGAACGTCTTCCAATGCAAGTTTCTCGAAACAAATAACTCATGTAATTTGTCTGTTGATCTGACATCTCATCAAACACCTGCTTTTGAATTTGTGTTTTTTGTTTTTAAACATACTTTTTTTTTTATGTGGGTGAACCATACTTGTATAAACCGTACGTTGGAATATGGTTTAATGTTGAACAATAGATGTATAAAAAAAAAAATACAACTTCATTCATTGTGTGATATCAATTTGAATATCCCATGGTTGGGATATTTGAAGAAACAGGTGAAAACAAGTAATTTCTAATAAATTGATATGGCGCCATGACAAGCACCAAGTATTAAACAAACCCTCATAGCTAAATTATAAAATGCATATTGAGTAGGACCTTGGTCATGCATTACCAAAGTCAATACGTGTGCTTTTAATTATTCACCATGACGATTAGCAATCCGGCAGACAACGCTTAAAGGCACTGGCTATCTTTGGGTAACTGTCAAAGACCAGTATTCTCACTTTTTTGCAAGAGACCAATGAATCAAAACACACACACCCTTGTTGCACAAGCTTCCAGATGAAAAAAAAAGAAATATTCGAAAAAAAACGAAAAAAAAAAAAACGCTTTTCAGGCCTGCAGTCTCATTATTGATAGTTTAGTGAGAAAGAACCTCTTCATCAAAAACTACATTACTTAAGAGAGAGCCGTTTTTCTCACAATGTTGTATACTATAAACAGCTCCATTTGTTAGTCTCAAAAGTCGCTATCTTGAATGCCAGTGCCTTTACCGACTTGGTGAATGGTTGTGTTGAATGTTGACAAACCTAATTGGGAGTCAGTAAAAATATTCCAAGTTGATTAGTTTAGCTATTGGTTAAAATTTGTATTATTACTGTTATATTTTTTTTTCATTTTTATATTATGTTTATGTCTGTCACTCTATAAGCCTCATCATTGTTTTAGTAATACTTGGTATAGTTTGTGTTTTTATTATCATTACTTTGTCTTCTTTTGGCTTTCGTCTTTAGAGTGATGCGTATAGCTTCTATACAGCCCCAACCTTCAGCATGTAATACTCCAATATTGGTGGCTTCTACCGTCAAGCGGCAATTCATCAATGCAACTTGTTGATCTCTCTCTTGTCTATTTTTGTCCATTGTAAAAAATTATAATTGAGTGTGGTCATTTGTTTGATTCAACGGCTGTTTTATGTATCTGTCCGCGCAAAGTCATTGATATACGTGGACGCAATATCAAGTTAGTCTATGAGACGTCTGTCTCCAATTTACGACAAAACGGAATCGTAAAGGTTTAATTTGCATTTAAAATTACTCTTAACATGGAGGAATAACCTCTTAAATGTCAGAATGGCAATTTTGAAAATATTTTGCACGTTTCAAGAACTTGAAAAAGTTGCACAACTGTATTAATTCAGATTCTTCGAAGACATGCACATTTTATGCTTACTTTGAAGAGATTTCAACAGATTTTAACATATTAACGGAAAAAGATAACTCAGACATATGGGATCTTCACTTTGTAAGATCAAACAACGGTACACTAAGTATTCGGGATTTGAAACTGATGTGCATGCCATGGTTGAAATATAACTAAGAGTGGTTTGTATGCGGTATATAAACACCATGTGAACATATTTTTGAGTTGTGTTGGTTTTGAAAAGAGTCGGTTGTAGCCACGACTGCATGTTTCGATCAGTATGCTCTGATCGTCCTCGCTCGATCTTCAGAAAGATGACCAGATGGATTACTGGTCGAAACGTGGAGTTGTCAATCATAGTTATGTTCAGAGCCAAAACTATATACACAAGAGATATTCCTACTAGTGTGATCACAAATCTCCGTTAAAGGCACGTTGTACATGTTTAAAAATGTCAAAGACTAAGGTTCTCACTTGGTGTATCCCATCATAAATTAACAAGCCTGTGAAACTTTGGGCTCAATTTGTCATTCCCAGTCGAAGTTGCGAGAAAAATGATGAAAGAAAAAAACACACTTTTAGCGAAGTCTTTTATCATTTTAGTGAGAAATTATCTCTTTCTTAAAATCACGTTACTTCAGAGGGAGCGGTTTCTCACAATGTTTTATTTTATCAACAGCTCTCCAACGATTGTTACCAAGTCAGTTTTTAAGTCTTTTTTTTCAGTAAATACCAAACGTGTACCTTACCTTTAATGGTACAAAAATAATAGTGCAGATTTTAGTTTAAAAACAGTTATATCATATTTCTCGATCGTCTGCCATTTCCCCATTTAAGTCACGTATGATTATGTGCAAAAACACTTCATAAAAATAACATGATTGACTAATATTTTTAAAATGTCAAATCTATGCTCGAATGAAAAAAAAAACCCAGCGTTTTAAGACGAGCAAATAATATCTGTATGTGAAAAAAACTATGATGTTTGTTGAACTAAAATAGATTACAGCTTAAATTAAAAAAAACAAATTACGAATTGATTATGCTTGAACAAAAATACATCTGAAAAGCCTAAGTGCTGCGCCACCGAACACCGAGTTAAACACATCAATTTACGTAAAGAGAATTGTTTTTGTCCAAATATCCGCTCGTCTGCGTGGTAGTCATGGTAAAGTGCACTTTGTACTTCAGTTTTTGTCCTTAATTGAGTAACCTTCGCTTTTGATGAGTAGGTTAGTATTTTGTTTAATAATATTCTTTGACGGTTCGAGTTCAGACACTAATATTTTACGATATGAAGTTACCATTGTTACCTTTTGGTAATTACTCAAAATAAATATTAACATAAAAACTTACTTGGTAACGAGAAATGGGGATAGGTTGATAGTATAAAACATTGTGTGAAACGGCTCGCTCTGAAGTAATGTAGTTTTCGAGAAAGAAGTAAATTTTTACGAATTTGATTTCGAGACATCAGAATTAGATTTTGAGGTTAAATTAGTAAAGCCCGAAATTAAGCATCTGAAAGCACACAACTTCGTGTGAAAATGGTATTTTTTATTTCATTATTTTCTCGTAACTTCGACGACCAATTGAGCTCAAAATTTCACAGTTTTTTAAATTTATTTATGCATAATTATGTTGAGATACACTAAATAAGAAGACTGGTTTTTAACAATTACCAAAGGTGTCCTGGGCTCAATTTTATGGAGCTGAGCATGAGATTCCTTTAGGAGTACCAACCAAGTTTCCATGTGTACGCAGTTTAGCATGGCGATTCGGCGCGCTGCCCAAGGTGGCGAGGCTTGATATATTGCTTATAATAAGGTTTGGTGTGAATTGTGTAAGGGAAGCAACATGGCTGCACTAGGAGTGATGTCTGTTATGTATCATTCCAAAGTAGCAAAAAGATGCATACATTCTGAAACATCTTGTAGCGAGTTAAAGAAGGCATTACTCTTCCACAGTTTGCTGCGTCTGCAGTTTAATTTGTTTGAAACTCAATTAGAAATACATAGTTTTGTAGCACTACTGATTCAATTCTCTCCACGCAATTTAATAAACTGTAAATTAAAATTCTGGAAAAAATCGCTAAATTTAAAGAAAACAATAAAAAGATAATTAGATGAAATGTGAGACCGAGAGTAAAAAACAAATCAACAAAAATTAATAGTATTACCAAAGTTTTCAGTCTGCCAACCAGCTTGTTTTCTCTAAAAACTGCACAGTCACAGAAGTTTTGTGAGCGACGCTGTTTCTCATACATCAAACATTAATTTAAAGGAACATGCATGGGTAGAAAGATGTAAAATTCCAAACGCTTTTCAAAGACCAACTCGACCGATCCAAGGCAACGTGTTCCTTTAATCATTAAGGGATCAGACACTATTAGCAATTACTTTAAATAATTGTTAGCATAAAAACTTACTCGGTAACGAGCAATGGAGAGCTGTTGATATTCTGTGAAACGGCTCTCTCTTAGGAAACGTAGTTTTGGGGATAGAGGTAAATTCTCACTCAAATAATAATTAGAAGACTTCAAGCCTGAAGTCTTTTATAAAAGCATCTGAAAGCACATAAATTTGTGTAACAATAATGCTTTTTCTTTCTTTATACTCTTGCAACTTCGATGACCAATATTGAGCCAACATCTTCACAGGTTATTTACTGCATGTGTTTGGATACACAAAATGCGAATAATTATTGGTCTTTGACAGTGCCTTTAACAACAACGTCGTGAATATTCTGGGGTTTTCTTATCTCGGGAAAATTAATTCCCCCTTAGAATGATGAAATGTTCGTGCGTGTTTTACTATCAGCGAGGCAAGACTCGACAACATTACCTATAGCATGACGGATAGTGATTAATGCAGCTTCAATTGTTCATTGATTTGACAAACCCAGTTTCTTGCCAGCCACTTCGGACATAAGGTTTGAAGTGTGTTATACAAGGATCTAATGATTTCTAGACCCTTCTCGAGTCCGCGCGCTTGCGAATCTCAACATAGAGTCCAAGGTCCTTCGAACAAGAATACATTATGCGACATTTTTGTTTTTCTGAGGACGTCTGAAGGACCTTATTTTTAGCTTGTTAATTCCTTAGCGGAATAATGTATTAAACTCAAGACCAACAAGGACATCATCGATAGGGACATCGGCTGACTGGCGACATTGTCAAACCATGTGGAATTAATTTTAATGTTAATAATTAATGTTTTCTTTTTTCTCGCACAGAAAATAATAATTTGTAATTAACATCTCAAGAGCTTCATTTTTAGTCTGTTAATTTTCCACCAAAATAATGTATTAATATAAAACATACGGAAATCGGTCGACTGTAAAAAATGTTAAGTTGTCAAACCATTTGGAACTGATTTAAAATTATGTTTGAATAATGTTTCTTTGTCTTTCAAAGATAACAATTGCAAGTTACATCTATGGGCATTATGTTGAGCTGGTTAATTCTTCACCAGAAGCCAACAATACCATCATCAATAGAAGCATCGGCATCTGACTGGAGAGAATGTCAAACCATGTGGAAATAATTTCAAATTTATGATAAACGTGTTTCTGTTTTTCTCGCACCGATACCAATATTTTGTAAGTAACGTCTCCGGGGCATTATTATTAGTCTGTTAAAGGAACACGTTGCCTTGGATCGGTCGAGTTGGTCTTTAAAATGCGTTTGTAACCGTTTGTTATAAAATTGATATGGTTAGAAAGATGTTGTAAAAGTAGAATACAATGATCTACACAAATATGCCTCAAAATTGCGTGGTTTTCGTTTTACCTCGTCGACTAACACGGTCGGCCATTTATGGGAGTCAAAAAGTTGACTCCCATAAATGGCCGACCGTGTTAATTCGCGACGTAAAATGAAAACCGTGCAATTTTGAGTGATACTTGTGTGGATCATTATATTCTACTTTTAAAACATCTTTTCAACCATATAAATTTCATAACAAACGGTTTCAAACGCTTTTTTATTGACCAACTCGTCCGATCCAAGGCAACGTGTTCCTTTAACTCTTCACCGGAATAATAATGTATCAACCTCAGGAGGAGAATAAATGACAGCAACAGAGACATCGATTGACTGGAGACATTGTCAAACCATGTGGAATTCATAATTAAATGTATGTTAGATATGTTTCTTTGTCTCGCACAGATAACTTGTACTTTCTCGTTTGGAAGCCATTTGTTGAGACTGCTAATATTCTCTCTCAAGAGGGAAAAACAAATTCACATCGGTTGACTGTAGACATTGTCAAATCATTTCGAACTGATGGTTTGAATTTCTGTTTTGGATATGTTTCTTTGCCTTGCATTTCGCCTGAAAACAACAGATACATAACAATTGTTTACAAGTTCGTCTGAAAGGCATTGTTCAGACTGTTAATATTCTCCCTCTGAACAGTTTGTTAATATCAAGAGGGAAAAACAAAAATACATCATCAAAAGGGACATCGGTTGACTGGAGACATTGTCAAACGATTTGGAACTGATTGTTTAAAAAATCGTTTGGATATGTTTCTTTGACTTGCACTTCGTCTGAAAACAATGGGAGAGTTTGGAACGCTAGGTGGCAGCAGACTTACCATGTATATTTCCATAGACCTTTTCGCAAATACCATTGCGCAAGCGCAGATAGTTGAATGAAGCGCATAATGGGTCAAATTTGATCACCAGCTAGACCACACCAGCTGATCACCAGCTAGACCACACTCAAAGCTTTACGCGCGCGCCCCAATATTTGCGAAAAAGTCTATTGTTTACGTAGTTCTGAGCATGCGCACATTGCCGAAAACAATGGATTTTACCTGGTAAGTCTGCTGCCACCAAGAGTCCAAAAATTCTCCCATTTTTTTACAAGTTCGTCTGAAAGGCATTTAATATTGTTAATATTGTAATAATGTTAATATTGTATTAATGAACAATGTATTCATCTCATGAGAAAACAAAAATGACAGCATCAAAATTCAGCCTGTTAAAGGGAAGGTACATGTTTGGTAATTACTCAAAACAAATATTAATTTAAAAACTGACTTGGTAACGAGCCGTGGAGAGCCGTTGATAGTATAAACTGTGTGAGAAACGGCTCCCTCTGAAGTAGCATATATTTTGAGAAAGAGGTATGTTATCACTAAAATAGTAAAATACTTCTAGCTAGAAGTCTTTTATTCCTATCTGAAAGCACACAAATTCGTCTAACAAGGGTGTTTTTTTCTTTCATAATTTTCTCGCATTTTGATGACCGATTGAGCTGAATTTTCACAGGCTTGTTATTTTATGCTTATGATGGGATACACGAAGTGAGAAGACTGGTCTTTGACAATTACCAAACGTGTACCTTCCCTTTAATACTCAAAGAGAATAATTTATTAATTTCTAGAAAGAAAAAAAATGGCAGCATCAAAAGGGGCATCGCGGCTGACTGGAGCTATAGTCAGACCATGTAGAATTAATATAAGTGATGATGATTGAAGGTAATATATCACCAGGTCTGCCGAGAACACAACAGTCAGTTCTGTTTTAACAATTGAACCGAAGTAACAATAAGCTAACTCACAATTTGGGGAAAATTACTATACATAGTTAAATGCATAATAGATGAGGTAATTTTAACGTCACGCCATTTAACTGCGCTATATATTAGCACAAGGTCATGTTTGTTCTGCTATACCGTTATTATCCAAACCAATTTGTATAAAATGTGAGACGTTTTTGTCTGTAAAGGTATTGAACACTAATGCTAATTACTCAAAACAATTGTTAGCATAAACACATACTTGGTAACGAGTAAATGGCTGTTGACAGCACAAACTACAAAACACGATGAGAAAGGACACCCTCCGATGTCACGTATAGTTTTTAAGAAAGAGTTAATTTCTCACTCAAATATTATATTAAAAGACTTCGACTTTAAGCCTTTTATAAGGCGTCTGAGAGCACACTGGGCAACAAGTGTGTTGTTCTTTCATTATTCTCTTGCCACTTCGATGATCAATATTAAAGTCACCTGGAAATAGATTTTTCTTTCTTTCATATATAAGAGTATATGCTTACGAACAATAAAACAATTTTTTTAGTAATTGTTTGTCACGATTTATATGTTTAAAAAATATATAAAGTTGTTTGGGGGTCTGACTCCGCCTACCCCTTTTGTGACGTCAATCGAGGCAGACTTTGCCTGCAATGCGTATAGTAAACACACGTGCAAAGTACATGTACGTCCAAGTCGTGAGTTGGTACATTTCAAAAAGTGTTTTTCTGCATTCATCAACAATACACTTGGTCGGCATTGCCGGAAAAAACAAACAATTTTAACTTACAAACTCACGACTTGGTCCGTACATGTACTTTGCAATTGTGTTTACTCTACGCATTACAGGCAAAGTCTGCCTCGATTGACATCACGAACAGCGCCCTCTCGGGTCGGGGTCTACTCTTAAATTTGTAAATAACATAAGAACTGATTTGTTTGAAACTTAGTTAACTGTTTATTCACATTCCACTTATCAAAACACATATATTATAGTGACAAAAGCTTTATTTTGAAAAAATACCACTTCCAGGTGACTTTAAACTTTCACAGGGTTGTTATTTTATGCATATTCTGTTCGGATACGCCAACCTGGGAATAAAGTGCCTTTAGTAATTGACTTTCTACATAAGATTTCATTGATCTGCACGTTTTTGTTTAAATGTGGAATTAAATTGATAAATTGATTGTTTGCAACAACAAAACAAACATATCAATACAAATAAAAAAACGAAACTAAGCGATTGTATTTTTCCCCCGTCATTTATTCATTGATGCCCTTTACTGGAAAAAACAAACAGATTGTTTACGGGTTAAAAGCACTTTAAAAGTAACCTTAAAGACTGTAATTTAAGCCTACACAAGATTACAATCAAAAGCACTTTCTTGTTTGTATCAGTGAGATCTTAAATCTAAAAGCTTAAAGGAACACGTTGCCTTGGATCGGTCGAGTTGGTCTTTGAAAAGCGTTTGTAACTGTTTTGTATAAATTACATATGGGTAGAAAGATGTTGTAAAAGTAGAATACAATGACCCACACAAACATGCCTCGAAATTGCACGGTTTTCCTTTTACCTCGTCGACTAACACGGTCGGCCATTAATATGGGAGTCAAATTTTCGACTCCCATAAATGGCCGACCGTGTTAGTTCGCGCAGTAAAAGGAAAACCACGCAATTTCGAGGCAAACTTGTGTGAATAATTGTATTCTACTTTTAAAACATCTTTCCAACCATATGCATTTTATAAAAAACGGTTATAAACGCTCAGTTATAGACCAACTCGTCCGATCCAAGGCAACGTGTTCCTTTAAACTATCAAACATTAAACACGTTGTATTCCTGTGGTACATAACGTCGCTATAAATAGTTTTAATTAAGTTCTTATCAGACTTCTTCTTTCGAGTCCATCATCTACTCTTTAACTGTTTGACCAGGGGTGGGTTGCACCAAGCGGTATTAAACTGGTCTATGCGCTATAGCCGGCTAACTTGAAACGCGCTTATAGAAAGTCTTTAATTATAGACCGATTGCAATAGCGCGGTCTATAATTATAGCAAGTCTTAAAGTCTGCCATTAGCTGGCTATGCGCTATAATCGTTCTTAAATTTGTTTTTTAAAGATGGCGCTGCATTTGTTAGTTGTAGACGATTTGATGTGACGAGCTCTACGACAAGACCAAATATTTAGAGGTATATTACACCCATGAGAGGCTTTATGGTGATGATACATTGTATCGTAAATAAATATGTTCCCAAGAGTGAAAATGATTGGATATCCTATGATTGTAACCTAAGCAATAAGAACAATGCCGTAACGCCAGTGCTGCAGATGTGCTAAGTATTATGGGACATTTGATATTGCATTACTTTTCGCCGACTTATCTAAGACCGGCTCAGTGCAAAAGGCTTGATGACTGACTAAGTTAAGACCGTAGCCGGCTATAACTGACTGGTCTTAGACCGCTGACTAAGACCGTTTTATTGCAATCTGCCCCAGGTCTTCAAGGCAGCATTAAGACTGCTCCTCAAGGGCTGGGCATCGTAGAAGGTGTCATAGATTTGGGTGATGTGCCACATTCGGATTTTGGTATACACCCTCATTTCTTCTACTCTAACCAATCTACCACGTAATGCATGAAGGTGTTGCTATTGTAAATTTGCTACAAATTGTGTCACAGTGCGACCTGAGAGGTTGTCGAGGCTGGGTATGTGATTTTAATCAGATTTTAATCACATAAGTACCCAGCCTTACAATAGCTTTTACATGTCATTATTCACAATTGATAAAATGTAAACTCACTTTATACATGAATAACTTACCTGGATACTAATGCTAGCAGAGTTACAAGTAAAAACTATTTCTCTTTTTACGGGACATCGGCCTACTGTGGTTACACTGGCCTGGTGACCAGTCTTGTTTATTATATTGTTCTCTTCCATGCTGTGCATTTTAAAATATGTTTTGCGCTTTCGATCATTTTGTTTTAGTGTCGCAATATGAATTTATTTATTATTAACATTATACTAATATAATTACACCTCAATGCTAACATTCCAAATCGTTGGAACACACGAAAGTCATGATGGAGCCTCCCAACATTTTATTAATTCAACAACTCATATGTAAATAAATTCAAAGAAATGTATTTACTTTTTAACGCTAAGCTACGGGAGATTTACCTTGATGTTTCCGTTAAAAAAATAATCCCTATTTAACAATGGTGAGAGTCATTACTGACGAAAAAGTCTGAAACTTGGATACAAATTCAAAGGTATGTTGAAATGATGGCATTTCTACCGTTTGGTAACCCCTGGGGTTATAGATTCCAATGAGCTTTTGGGAACAGTATCCAAAGCACTAGAGAAGTAGACAAATGAGCAGAATTTCTTTATTTGTGGGAAAAAAACAATGTCTGATGTTCTCCACCAGGCCGACATGAAAAGACTGCATTCAGCCAAAAGACTGGATAATCTCATCCCTTATTTAATGGCGCAGCCGTTCTGTTAACGTATTTTCCCATAGAATGTGTACGCCTGTTGTTAATGACGTTACTTTAAAGGCAGTGGACACAATTGGTAATTACTCAAAATAATTATTAGCATAAAACCTTACTTGGTAACAGGTAATGGGGAGAGGTTAATAGTATAAAACATTGTGATAAACGGCTCTCTCTAAAGTGACGCAGTTTTCGAGAAAGACGTAATTTTCCGCAAATTCGATTTCGAGACCTCATATTTAGATTTTGAGGTCTCCAAATCAAGCATCTGAAAGCACACAACTTCGGGTGACAATGGTGTTTTTTCTTCCATTATTATCTCGCAACTTCGATGACCGATTATCCCGTCACGACGACCGATTGAGCTCAAACTTGTATTCACAGGTTTGTTATTTTATGCATATGTTGAGCTATACACTAAGTGAGAAGACTGATCTTTGGCAATTACCAATTATAGTGTCCACTATCTTTAAAAGAGAAAACAAAATCATCAACAACATTAACAACAATAATACAAATGTTGACCAACAATTTGAAAAAGTATTCAGAGCTGTGTTAGGAAAATTATAAATTTCAATGCTCGACAGCTTATTTTGTGCACTGTGTTTACTATACAACTAATTTGTTCACGCAAGGGCTCTAAACTGTCTTCATATAAATATTATAGTATTAGTACATTATTTCAACTACTCTAAGATTATTCTGTTCACCCATTTCTTTAATGCAACAGACATGTACATCATACACGAGTGTTTTAATTAAACTGCCATCTCCCCCGAAGCACAATATCTCAATACAAAGTTGGCGTCAGGAATCTCGCCACCCATCCCCAAAATGTAAAATAATTTCCAATAAAGCAGTCCCTCATCCTCAGAGACATTCTCCCCTGGGGCATGCTAGCTGTGAGATAATCAACTATTCCGTGTAGAACACCCGTTCATAATACTTGTAAGTGCCACATTATTCAAACATAACATTTCGCCCCATTGTTGAAATTACTTAAAGGCAGTGGACACTATTGGTAATTACTCAAAATAGTTATCAGCATAAAACCTTTCTTGGTGAAGAGTAATAGGGAGAGGTTGATGGTATAAAACATTGTGAGACGGCTCCCTCTGAAGTGCCATAGTTTTTGAGAAAGAAGTAATTTTCCACGAATTTTATTTCGAGACTTCATATTTAGAACTTGTAGTCTCGAAATCAACCATCTAAACGCACACAACTTCGTGTGACAAGGGTGTTTTTGTCTTTCATTATTATCTCGCAAGTTCGACGACCGATTGAGCTCAAATTTTCACAGGTTTGTATTTTATGCATATGTTGAGATATACCAACTGTGAAGGCTAGTCTTTGACAATTACCAACTGCCTTTAACTCTTGCGAAACGTCGCTGCGATAATTAGAGCACAATGACGTCAGTGTTCGCTTAGCATTCCCAGACAAATGTTTGTTACTCAGAATCCAGAGAAAATAACGTTTATTGTATACAATTCTCGACTGTTGTGTCAACAATTTCCTGAATGTGGACTTAAAAAGAAGAACAAAATAACATCTTATAACATTAATTACCCTGCTTATTATCATAATTACCATTATAACACACCTCTTGATAGCCCTTGATTCTGGTTGGCTCAAGCACAGTCACGTGGGGTTAACGAAGAAAATAATGTATGAGATTTGCGCCACCGTGAACTATAGACGACGTGACCTATGTTTACATTCAAACCGCCCTCTGCCCAACTCCAATCGGGTGACGGGGGGGGGGGGGGGGTGATAGACGTACTCTAGTCACTTCGTTTCCAATACATAATGGGTATAAAATAACTGGCTGGTCAAAAACTGTCCCGTCACTCTTGTTAGAAATTGTATAATTAGCCTGAAAATGAACAAGTTATTTACTGTCTTTTTTCTCCAATCTTATATCAGACCATCTAAGACCTGTGCGCCCCAAGGATTTATGCTCGCCCTAATTCGTTCCCCCAGGGCTCTATGCTTGGCACGTTGAGTTGTTTCCCCAGGGCTCTATGCTTGGCGCGTTGAGTTGTTTCCCCAGGGCTCTATGCTTGGCACGTTGAGTTGTTCGCCCACGAAGGGTAGTTATACACGTCAAACATGGGAATGGCTAGAGTGTTTATCAGCACGTTAACCATGACGATACCTATGAAGTTCATCATTGCACCTGATTTTGCCTGGAAGGGGAACAAAGAAAAGACAAGTTAATGTACACGAAATCATTATCTTAAAGGGTGTTGGTACTTTTTGTGCGACACAAAACACAGACGTCCACAGATTTACATTAAACTTACACGGTTTAAAGATGCTGATGGTAACAAGCTTCTCTGATATTATAACTTGCTGATGTGCTCTAGCTTTTGCAAAGAGAAATAAGTCAACCATTTTCACAAAAATATTGTTTGTCTCACAGTGATGAGACGAACATTATGATGGCATGTACAACGTACGCGTCTCTCCTGAAAATATTGCTCTGTGATTTTTACCTTTTTTTTCTTCTTAAAAGAATTACAATTAATGAGGCTGAAACTTCTACAGGTAATTAATGCATACATATCATTATATTCTATTCACATTGAGTAGGGATTCATGCCATGGCTAAAAGTTTGCCAAAAGGTATAAAACCCTTTAAATGTATACAAGCAAGGCATGCTTTTACACGATGAACACATACGGCACGGTACTTTTAATCAAAATTACAGTGACGGATGCTCTTTAAACGAAACTAGACAGTCCATGAATGATGTCTTTTCACTGTTACGACGAAGGCAGGAAATTTGATTTAGATTCATGCACTCAATTTTAGAGTTTATTGATGCTGCATGATATTACAAATTTTTACCAGAGGGGAATTTTCATCAAAGTTGCTGCTCGTGTTTTCTTTAATAAACATGTAAGCGTCGAGCGTACTTTTCCCATCACCTATGTGGCTCTCGAATTGAAAGGCGTGTTGTAGCCGAACGGTCTAGTTCACCCGGACTCAGGCTTTGTAAAGCATCAGAGTGTGGGTTCGATACACAGTCATGACACTTGTGCCCTTGTGGAGGTAGTGTATTTATTCTGTTAGGGTGTAAGTGAGGGTCCAGCACTCAGTATCACGCAGCGACACACTTCCAACAGTTACTATGGGTGTGTTCGTTTAGCTTCCCTGGGTCGACCCCGGTCTGCCCCGATACGTTCGAATAGCTTTGACGGGGCTCACCCGGGTCAGCCCCAAGTGCCCTGCTTGTGGAGTGGGTCACTTGGGGGTGACCTGAGGTGCATGCCGTCACCACGGGAGGGCGAGTGTGATCGTTCGATTAGCTCTTGTAAGGGGCTCACCCGAGTGAGCACCGCGGGGTCGACCCAGGGAAGCTTATCGAACGCACCCTCTATATATAAAGAGCTGGTTACAATTGTTGGCTTTCTTTTCATTGGTTTGCGGATTTTAAAAGAAGTCGAATTAACAAGTTCTCAACAATATGATGAAACCGGTGATTGAGTTGTAATGGTTGAATAATATTTTTACCGTGCCGTTTCTATCTACTAAATTGAGTGAGTATAATCGAGCGGGTTGTTTTATGTGCTATTCATTGAAATTTAAGGTAATCAAAAAAGAACTGGTCAGGACTTGGGCAGTGATGTCATTCTCCAACCACCTTTAACGGAACAAAGGTTGAAATGGCAAAATAGTATGTCCCCTTCAGACATTCAGGTTTGTTATTGCTAGTGGACCCAGGGTATCAGACAAAGCCTTACTGATTACCTGACGACAAAGGCAGGGTGCAAATGTGTTTTTTCCTTAAATTAATTTAACTATCGTCAAAAATCACAGCTAAACGTACTCCAGACTATACAGACACTGAATACTGATTGAATAAGCGTAAAGCAGGTGCAGTCCAACATTAAAAGCTTCAGTAAAGTAATAACATAGCAGTATTGATAGGCAAAATTTGCCTAACAATCAAAATATTCAGACATTTTGGAGTGGCGTAACTATGTAACTCCGTAGTACACTACGCAATGCGTTACTACCTCGCACAGCATTGTCTATAATTGGTTATTTGTACAATCAATTACTCAATCTAACTTTGCATAATTATTGCCTATACCTGCTGAGTTGTCAAGGTACTGCATTTAAAGAGCAGACAGTCAATGTTACTGATAACCACGTGAGTTTATTGGTTTTTGTTAGTAAAATCCACCTGAAAATATAGTGCTAAACATCCTTCCCGGTGAAGAATTTCTCAGCGTTCATTTTTTGATAGACAATAAAGTACAAATTAATGTTCAAGTCGGGCATTTTGTGTCAGATTTTTACCATAGAGTATCATCCAGTTGGTATACACCGTGCTGCTTTCACAAATGTGTTCACTTAAAGACATGGACACTATTGGTAATTGTCAAAGACCAGTCTTCTCACTTGGTGTATCTAAACATATACATACAAAAACAAACCTGTGAAAATTTGAGCTCTATCGGCCATCGAAGTTGCGAGATGATAATGAAAGAAAAAAACACCCTTGTCACACGAAGTTGTGTGATTTCAGATGCTTGATTTCGAGACCTCAAATTCTAAATCTGAGGTCTCGAAATCAAATTCGTGGAAAATTACTTCCCTCTCGAAAACTACTCCACTTGAGGGGGAGCCGTTTCTCACAATGTTTTATACTATCAACCCTTCCCCATTACTCGATACCAAGTAAGGTTTTATGCTAAAAATTATAGTGTCCACTGCCTTTAAAAAGGATAATGTAGGCATAATTGACCATTACCATAGTGCTTAGCTCCCATTCAAACCATACGATTATAATTTCTTTGCTCAACTATCGACATTTTCCGAATTAAAATTTTAGTCATCAAGTGTTCGAACCTCATTTTAAGATACCAGAGTTCTAAAAATATATATATAAAGCAGTTTATCTAAATCTTTAATATTGTAAGTACTTGTAGTCTGGTACCGTATCACTTACCATATCAAGTACAGTGACTGTACCATAGGAGAAGACGATTGCATTAGGCGGGGTTGCGACCGGTAGCATAAAGGCATACGAGCAGGACAATGCAGCAGGAATCATAATGTACAATGGGTTGATGCAAATACTCTCAGCCTGTAAATGAAATATCAAAATAATAACCAATGTCGCTATTAAAGGAACACGTTGCCTTGGATCGGTCGAGTTGGTCTTTGTAAAGCGTGTGTAACCGTTTGTTATGAAATGCACATGGGTAAAAATATTTTGTAAAAGTAGAATACAATGATCCACACAAACATGCCTCGAAATTGCACGGTTTTCTTTTTACCTCGTAAACTAACACGTCGGCCATTTATGGGAGTCAAAATTTTGACTCCCATAAATGGCCGACGGTGTTGGTTCGCACAGTAAAAGGCAAACCTCGCAATTTCGAGGCAAACTTGTGTGGATCATTGTATTCTACTTTTGAAACATCTTTCCAACCATATGCATTTTATAAAAAAACGGTTATAAACGCTTTTTATAGACCAACTCGTCCGATCCAAGGCAACGTGTTCCTTTAACAAAACAGTGGGCGGGAACGACTTAAAGACAATGAACACCTTTGGTAATTGCAAAAGACCATTATTCTCACTTGGTGTATCCAAACATATGCATAAAGCACTTAATATGTGAAAATTTGACTAAATTGGTCATCGTAGTTGCACGAGGATAATAACAGAAAAACACACCCTGTTGGATTACTTTGTGTGCTCACAGATGCATAATAAAAGGCTCCATCAGCTGAAGTGTTTTGTTATTTGTGTGAGAATATACCTCTTTCTCAAAAAAATACGTTACTTCAGAGGGAGCCATTTCTCACAGTGTTTTATACTATCAACCTCTCCCCATTACTCGTAAGTTGGTTTGCTAACAACTATTTTGAGTAATTAATTATACCATAATGTACAGTGCCTTTAACCTGCCAATTGTTTGAGTTTAAATCCCAGTACAATCATATCGATCTGTGCTGGATTTGTGTAAGCATGGACGGTGGGACTGTTAAGAAGAAGACGAATAAGCCTAGTATTTAATGATAAATGCTAATATAATTTAAGAGGTAATTCTGAATGGGGGGGTTAAATTGAGTTGGTACTTGACCAAATTGAAATTATTCCAATTTGTTATCCTTTTTAGATAACACTTCTTTTTCAATGTCATTTGGCGTACATGTTTTATGCTATATGCACACAGCACAGAATTACAAGTCCCTGTGGTTGATGGTCTAGGGTAATCTTTGCATCTTATCCACCTGTTGCTTGTATTTTCCTTCAGTTGACAATTTCTATCCTCGTTTATTATACTATAATAATAAACCACATGGGAATAATGGATAGCATAATACTACTTTAAGACAAAATGATGGATGCTTTGCACGCGTGCCATGACTGAGAATGTCTCAACGAATTAAAATATTAAACCCACGAATTAAAATATTAAACTCGGCTTCACCTCGTTTGCACTGTACATTTACGATTTCAACTCATGACAAAGGTGTCACCATTGCACTCAAAAACAATCATTGTGTCATTGTGGTTAGCCATCCAAAAGCAGTCAACATGAGTTTGGGGACCGACGTTTCGATTAAGAATACTAAAGGGTATAATTTGATGTTATGTTATCGGCAAGGGAAAGGGCGCGGGATTTCTGGGATCTGTTTCCCACTCATTAGACCCAACAGTCTATTGTGTGTGTTCATCGCAATCGTGTGCCACTTTTCCCAAAGAAGGCCTATTTCTTTTATTCAAAATGGCAGCGACACTACAAATTAATGATAATGGCTAGTAATAGCAAATAACGTACGGGCCTTGGAAGCTTCTCGTCTCTCGAGAGAAAAACGACCAGAAAAAGCATTATTAGACATCGATCGGACCACTCACAGACTTTTAGCTTTCACTATTAAGGTCCCCCAGCATACAATGCAGTGTTTTTTCGTTAATTGACAAAACAAAATGGAAGCTCACCAATGCGGCAAGAACGGGTAGGAAAATGGTTGCCGTGGCGACGTTGCTGGTGAACTCTGTAAAAATACAGATGACGATTGTGATGATTAGGATGAGGACGGGTGCGGGAACGCCCTGGAATACTCTAAACTGGTCTGCGAGCCACTGGGAGAGACCGGATTCCTATAACATAATGAACAAACGGCACTCCGTTAGAATCAACAGGTTCTATTCACCGCCAATTAAAACCATTCCAGGGGCAAATTTGATAGCGCGGCTTCAGCATAAACTATAAAAAGCTTAACGACAGTGGACACTATTCGTAATATTGTCAAAGACCAGTCTTCTCACTTGGTATATCTCAACACATGCATAAAATAAAATAAAAAATAAAAACTGCGGAAATTTGAGCTCTTGGTCGTCGAAGGTGCGAGATATGAATGACATAAAAACACCCTTGTTCTTGTCACCCCTTGTCTTTGTGCCTTCAGACGGTGGATTTCGAGACCTCACATTCTAAACTTGAGGTCTCGAAATCAAATTCGTGGAAAATTGCTTCTTTCTCAAAAACCATGTCACCTCAGAGGGAGCCGTTTCTTACAATGTTTTATATTATCAACCTCTCCCATCGTTCGTTACCAATCGAGGTTTTATGCATATAATTATGTTGAGTACTTACCAATAGTGTCCACTGCCTTTGTTTAAGAAAAAAAACATAATTAGCTTATTTTCAGTTTAGCAGACATGAACTGCATGGATACCAGTCATAAACTGTACACAAGACATGGCCGGATTCATATAACATAATGAACAAAAGGCATTGCCTTAGAATCAACAGGTTAACCGTCAATTATAAAAGAGCCAATTTCAAAGAGCTTGTTTTTTAAAGCATAAAATATTACTTGAAACGAACGTTGCATAATGAACTGTTTTTTTTTTTTTTTTTTTGCTAACAAAACAGTTGCATCTAAAATGCTCACTCAGCGATAGACTCCAAAACTGGAAGCTAGTTTTATTTTATTTCTCTCATCAATATGACATTTCAGACAGGAATATCACAAGGGATGGTTTCTGCTATCATCATCATTAGACCGTGTAAGTTTTATGTAAGTCTGTGATCTTCACAATTTTTATCTTACCAATTTTGTATTAAACGTTTATTTAACTATAGTCTGTTTAGCAGAAATGTATAGTCACAAATTGTACAAATGACATGGCGGATTGGCTTGTAATCTTAATCTGGTAAAGTTAAACTTTGGTATGCTTATTTTAGCTATTTTTTGTCTGTTCTTACGCAGCTCCATTAAATTTGGCCGAGGATATAGACCGCGGTATCCCTTGCATGGCCGCTCTTAATCAGCTCGGGAGTCTATGTGAGCGAGGAGCCATCTTGTATTTCTTCCAGTTGAATCAATGTGATCCAAACCGAGGCTGGAAGCAAAACATCAGCATTGTGAGCAATCATTATTGCTTTATGCATACATTTATATTTTGTAGAGTTCATTTTCACAACCAAATATTAATATTTTCGAGGCCATTTTTGGCATAAAAATATAAACAAAAATTCCCAGTCTATTTCACTCGTATTTGAGCAAGTTTGCATAGTCCTTATAGAGCGAAACCTATATATAAGTTCACTTTGATGAATGTGAATTTGTAATCAACTGAAAATAGAGGGCGCTCATTTTTTGTTTGATCGGAATGGGCGCAAGTACTCTGCGAAGAGCTGCTTCAATTTAAAAAGCTGTTCGAGGGGCCGACGTCAAATGTTTCCGAAAAATAAACTCACGCGTCGTTTAATTTTACTGCTTTTGTAGAAAAATTACCGGAAAAACCTATATCGCTCGCCTTCTTTCAAGAGCATTTATTTATTAGATTTGTAAACGTTGTGTAAATTGTGGCAATCGAGGACATGTAGCCTACGAATGAAAAATAGTATTATCAATTATTAACTTTGTTAACGAATAATAAAACGTAGACATGTGGCTAGTGCATGTCTCTGGCAACGTACGTTTTGAACTTTGAAGGTTCTGCGCGGTACTAAATTTCCGAGTATTGCTTCCTTTGCTCAAATTACGAGAATTTTCAATTTCCAATACGTTGTTATTGTTGTTATTCGGAAAGTCTTTCTGTGCAAGTTTGCCAGGCTAGTTTATTACACTGTATTAAGTCTCTGTGTTAATAACAGTTCCTTGGTTTGAAGCTGCTTATTTGTAATCTGCTTATTTATAATTGTATATTTACCCCCATCGTATATTATGTTATTGTTCATAAGGCGATTTACAAATCATTATTAATATTATTACTATTATTATTTATTCGGCATACAAACACATACAATAGAAATATAATTTAAAAAATTAAAAAAACCAGGGACATATTCCTGGAATAAAAAAAGTGTTCTTATTTATTATTAGTAGTAGTATTGTTATATTATTATTGTTATTAATTTGATTATCCTTTTCGGCTTGTTGTTCGTTTTTGCTGCGCTGTGCTCTGTTGTTTATGACCTGCAGTAAAACGCGGATCCGAGTATACGCGATTCATATAATGTTAAGTTACCTATCATTTGTTGTTGTGTACAATTGTTGGGTTTCTTACTTTGCATCCATCGGCGAGAGCGAATCCCCCACCCAGGAGAAATACCACATTCCACGGTAGCTTCTTCTGGACCATGGACCATGATAGTAACGGAACCCGTGGACCAACCGGCGTGCCATCTAGTCAATTCAAGAGCGAGAGGTTAAAGGAACACGTTGCCTTGGATCGGACGAGTTGTTCTATGAAAAGCGTTTGAAACCGTTTGTTATGAAATGCATATGGTTAGAAAGATGTTGTAAAAGTAGAATATAATGATCCACACAAGTAGCACTCAACATTGTACGGTTTTCATTTTACGTCGCGGACTAACACGGTCGGCCATTTATGGGAGTCAAGTTTTTGACCCCCATAAATGGCCGACCGTGTTTGTCGACGAGGTAACACAAAAACCACGCAATTTCGAGGCATATTTGTGTAGATCATTGTATTCTACTATTACAACATCTTTCTAACCATACCAATTTTATAACAAACGGTTATAGAACGCTTTTCAAAGACCAACTCGACCGATCCAAGGCAACGTGTTCCTTTAAAAAAAGAAACGGTTGCTAATTTCTTTTTCAGCAACCAACGTTCATATTTGTGTGTTGTTTACAACAAAACAGGTGTTACCACAAACTAAGCAGCGGTCACAGTGCTGACAGAATATGAATTAGGCCTGAAGGAAGATTTTTTCTCAAAGTGGTAAAATTCACGAACGGCCTCACAACTGTGGGTTTGTTTTCATCGTCTTTCGATTGAGTTTCCACATTAAAACGAGTAAATATAAATACAATTAGAGGAGGAATTACATAGGAACTCCAATGTGAAAGTTTGATGAGGTCCCTTTGCCCCACTAGATATATAAATAACCGCAGTATCAGACTTGAAATCAAGTCTACACTAGATAGAGACTGTATAAGAGGCTAAAGACCGTCACTTACCTGCTCTAAACTCACATTAAAACTGTGTAAAGGCGTCACATTTTAAATGAATTTTCTGTATATTTCCCTCTTTTTAAGTTATTTTTTGCAGACCTATTTGTAATTACGTCATGTTTCAAATTGTGCTCTGAAAAAGCATGAAATGAAATGACATGGTACAAACATTTTAATGTATAATGTTGAAGACCTAACTTCCCCAACTTCGAATGGGACAACTTTTTCTACTGGAAAAAGAGTGCATCATAACACAGAATCAATTGGCCTACTTTGAACATAAGAATTGGATGAGACCAATGACGTACTGCACGGTAACTTACCTCGGAAGCACAACAAATTTGGTGGCTTTGAAGGGAAAATAAATAACATAAAGCATATGAAGACAACTGCAGTGGCGTCGGTTACATATCTATAAAAAATAAAAATAAACAGAAAAATAAATCATAAATAAATTGAAAAGAAGGTACGGTGGGAAAACTGCAATGACGTCATTCCCCGACCTTAATACATATTGATGGTCTCTTAACTGTGGCGACAACAAACGCATGCTCTCATTTTTATAAAGGTGCTTACTAAAATACTAGTTGAGCTCATTGTTGTGCTTACTGCACTAAAGTACACAATTTTGTAAATTAAAGGTCAATAACAACAATTAAGATGAATTGACGCAGAGCGTGGGCTTTTTACAATGAGCTGTTTTTGCCTCTTTTTTCTAGCTTATAAAAAACCACGTAGGCTGGCTAGCTCTTGCTTGTTGACAGAACAAAACGAGTCTGGAACCGTTGGAAACGGTATCCTGCAAAGCAGTAGCGAAACCATAAAATGATATGCTACTGACCCGAGTCGGTGACTTGGACTCGATTCGGACTAGAGTCGCCAGTTTCACTGATTTGTGACTTGACGTGACTTGACTTGAGGGAAATACTTACTCTGTAACTGGGAATAGCCCCGCCCACCCCATTGCATCAGGGATGAATGACAGTTCTTTTGTTAGCCAGAGAAGTGCTAGGGCTACGAAGTGTACCAATACCCATGACTCCGCCCACCTGTTGTGTAGATTAATATGAGAAGAAGAACTTGTCAAATTATTAAAAAGAAAAACGGTTCCAACAACCGCAGGCCCGTATTGCATTAAATCAGCATACAATGTACAAACATTTTTTAAGATTACATTAAAGGAACACGTTGCCTTGGATCGGACGAGTTGGTCTTTGAAAAGCGTGTGTAACCGTTTGTTATGAAATGCATATGGTTAGATAGATGTTTTAAAAGTATAATATAATGGTCCACACAAGTATATGACTCGAAATTGCGTGTTTTTTTACCATTTATTTTTTCGCCATGGCTGACCGTGTTAGTCGACGAGGTAAAAGGAAAACCACGCCATTTCGAGGCATAGTTGTGGAGATCATTGTATTTTACTTTAACGACATCTTTCTAACCATATGCATTAAGACTTATTCGACCGATCCAAGGCAACGTGTTCCATTAAGTAACAAGTAAATTATAGCTTTAGCTACTCCCGAAGCCCTCGGGATTTTTGTTTTTGTCTCCTTAGTTGTGTAAAAATAAATAAAATTGGGAGTATTCCACGCTGTATGAAAAGGATAAATAAATAATCAAAATTAAATTAACATTTTTTTTTTAACTTACGAAATTGGACCAAGAGCGTCGTACTGTGCCCGAATGACAGCCTTGATTTTCTGCCCTTTCTTGTTTTGTCCGTCTTTGCATGAGAAACACGAGCTGCAATCACGACAACATCCGAGTATCCTGCCAGAATAACCGGTCACAATCAATAATTCACACTCTTCAAACGTTGATTACTCTCAAAGTGATTAAAAAAAAACACCACAGTTCTCAGTAGACATAATGTTTTTTAAGATTAGTTTATGCTTCACCTTTTGAACCGTACTTGTTTAACGAAATAAAAATGAAAGGAACTATCAAAAATTATATTATGATGATATTCTGTGGCACAATCTGTGGTGACGATGGGACCTAATTTCTGGCTCTGCTTGCCGACAAAGTCTGCGCTTACGGTCACCATTCTCCGCTTACCGTCCAATTGCTTCATTTATGCCCTATACATGTGTAAGCAAATAATGCCTATTATCGAAATAATGCTTATTATTATTTCCATAAGCAAACCTTCCCTCTGAACCCTTGAAATAAGTTCGCTGCTTCCGTAAAGCCCGATTCTTTGCTTACGGTATAAGCAGATCCATAAAGTTTGGCCCGAATTGAGAGGGAGAGCGGCCCCTCCCCACTCAGAACCTTCGTTCCCACCTCCTTCCCCTATTCATATGTCGAGTTACGCCACTGAAAGCATTGCAGGACAATGCTGTAAAAAAAAAATGCACCTTCTGTCGATGAAGAAGAATTGCAACCATAGCCATCCAATCAGAACGCATAGAATCATTGCCGGCAATGCGAAGACCAACCACGAAGCAAAGTTAATACCAGCATCCTCTCCGTACAAACTGTGAGAAAGAAACAATTAATTGGCAACTCAAAACATTTTAAGACTGAGTTTTATATTAAACAAGACCCTTTCTTGGCTCACCATGGACACTTTCAATGGGAAGCGGGCGAACAAATTTACAGCTGGTATTTACACAGTTCTGTTTTGACCACAAGAAAACGTACTCAAATAGGGGGAAGTCTGCTCAATTTCAATGAGGTTTAATTCTAGCAATTAGGCAGCAAGGGTGTATTAAAAGAAGTTCGAGGACAAACTGTTTATGACTTTGTTTTCTCTTCTTTTTTTTCAGTAAAGCCTGAACTAAAATTCCTGACTTCTGTTAAAGTCTTGTCGTTGTATTTTAGTGTATTTTATGTTTTATTTGTTGTACTATATATTTGCAGTAAAATCATTATTCAAATTGCATGTTCAGTCTTCGACCTTTTGATTTAAATTGTTACCGGTGAAGCCCAATGAGTCAATTTATCGTCACGGCTTAATCACGCCTATTTTAACTAAGTCACAATTAAAGGTGGTAACTTATAATTTTAATAATTACGTACTCGCCCACCACTTCGCTGAGTACGAGGTTAGTACCCGTCCCCGTCAGTGTGGCCGTACCACCAAACGATGCTGAGCACGCAACACACAACATCATGCCTTTACACAAATTGCTCTCTGCCGTTGATAAGGAAGACATGTCGATATTATCTGCTTTGTCTTGCTCCGTTGAGGGTTTCACACATTCGGCATCGATTGCAGCTTCGTTCTTCACGAGTTCTAGTTTACTGCATGGTATAACAAATAATCAAAAGGATATGGATTGGTGGGTGTGTGCATGTAAAAATTATGATGAGAATGTATAAACAATTAAATGGACACTCATGACGTAAACTCCTTATTGTATTGTCTTATTGGGTGTTTTTTGTCATGTGTTTACTAGAGAACCACAATGGAAATTATGTTTTTTCTATCGACAGGCATTTATTTGAAACTAATATATGGTGGAGCTTATTGGCGATGTTTGGATCAAGTTGTAAATAAGTGACGTAATGTTTTATATGCCCGGTAATCGGCATAACACAAAACTACAGATTAACCTTATTGTCACATCCTCATCCAAGCGGGATGTGCTTTCAAGCTTCGTCGTTGATGTATTGTGTTCCTCTTGATGTTCCTTGTCATCTGTCATCTGTATGTTGTCGTACCTTGAATCCAGCGAACCGTTTTCGTCTGGCTGTTCATTGCCCTTGTCATCACCCTAGAAATAAATTCCATAATAATAGTTGTGTTTAGTAATATTACTATTATGTGAAAAAGTTGTTTGAAACGATCTTGTGACACTTGCAAGGGACACGTTGCCTTTGATTTTGGGCGTTTTGGGGCTATAAAATGGCATATGGGGCGCTTTTGGAAATAATATCATTGGAAAGACATTTGTTTCAAATCATTCAATACGACGATCTACAAAAAATACCTCGAAACTAAGCGATTGACTCACACGCGAGAAGAAAAAATTCCCTTTTCAGACAAAAAAAAATAGGTTGAGAGAAGGTTCATTGTACTATACCCCCACTATTATTAAACGGTAATAAAAGCCACGGTCCACTGAACTATCAACACAAAATTACAGTTCCAACAAAATTAAAATAATTGCACTATGATTATTGGAGATGGGCAGTATTATGTTGAAACGCCCCTTTTCGAAAATGACCAAACGAGGGCGCCCTTTTCCCCATTTTTGTCCGACCACTATTATAGCAATTTAAATGTTCTTAGCAGAGACACGCAATCTTGAACTTGTTGTTTGTACGGGAGAATTGAACCACCCCACCCCATTCCAAACCAAAATTCAGTCTGCTTACCTGTGTACCAACACTCGTGATTAAAACAATTTGTAACAATAAATTTTGGAGTAAATTATCTGCTATTCTTTTCGACCAGAAAGTTCCGGTTTTTTTCACCATTCATCGACACAGCCCTAGACAAATGGATTGACAACTAATAAGTAGTAAGTTATTTTGTTTATGAATGAGATACAAACACACATACACAATGAACCCGTCGCTGAACATAAAAACTCACCGATTCTTCTTTCCCAACGATTTGGGTAAGTACAGAATTCACGATTGGCACCATCATGGCGGTGGTGGCGGTATTGCTGATCCACATGGACAAGAAGGCAGTGACTGACATAAAACCAAGCATTAACCTGTGGGAAGTGTGCATAAAATATACGAGGAAATAATCAATTTTAACTTTTACGACACCGGTGCCTCAGAGATTATTAATATTATCATTATCATAATAATTTTTCGGCATAAAATCACATACAAAATACAAACATAATCAAAACAAAACAAAAACCAGGGACATATGCCTGGAATTGAAAAAGTTAACAAAAAAACTGTAGCCCGAAGGCCTTCAATTCCATTATCCTTGGGCATATATTAAAATGCAAAATATCCCCCCCCCCCCCCCCACCTCCGATCAGGCAAATAAGAAACGAAACCAGCAAAAAATTAAATTACCAAAAATGAACAAATAAAAATACAAAATAAATTAAAAAAATCTGTTCCCCTTATTGAAAATTGGCATGGTCTTGAGGATATTAATTCAAAAGGGGGTGCTATCAGAGGAAGTTTGTACACAATTCGCAACACGGGGACACACAATCATCCTGGGGGGGGGGGGGGGGGGGCACAGAATCTACTGGCACACCAGTAGGAATATCAACTCAAAGGCATGACATCTTGCGACCACAGTTGCTTCTTACACACTAATTGAGACACATTTACAAACAAAGGTTTAACAAAACAATATGTTGTTATTGTTTTATTAATGTGCAGCTATCTTCACCAATAGGAACAGTGTAACTCCTTGTAAAGTAGTCATTATAACTGTTGTTAACATTATCACGTTTGGTCTTACCTGTAACTGTTACTAGTAATTCAAATGCTGTAGATGATATTACAGCTGGTTAAACAAGCTACCTTCTTTGAAGAAAAAAAAAATGCTAAAATCATAAAAAAAATCAGTTTTGATTTGGGGTTAAACAAAGGCAAACTGACTAGAGAGTGTGACTCGAACCCTCGAACCAACGACATCCGGATTAACGTGCCGGCGCCCTACCCAAATGTTGGCTAAAACTATGTGGTTTATGAAATTAAATATTATTTGTATACATTTTAATAATTTACGAGACGTGAGTTTTACCTTTTTGGTTGAGCACCACACAGTAGCAGCACACTCAGTGCAATACGCCGATGTAGATTCCAATGTTGTATAGCAACAGCCACCATTAATCCACCCATACACAAGAAGTTGGTATCCTTGAGGTAGTTACGGCATACATCATCTGAATCTTGAAGACCGAGTAGAGGAAAAAGAAGGACCGGGAGGAGAGCTGTGACAGCCAGGGGGACTACCTCGCACGTCCAGTACCCAGCCATAACAATCACCACCCAACCACATTTTGCCGGCTGAAAAAGAGGGAACAGTTTAAGTTTTCAATTTTGTTGAAGAGTTTCGGATAGGTGTAAATTTCAAAGAATATTTGTTTTCTTCAAATTTATTAATAATCAATGGACCTTATGAAGTTTACGCCAACGTACCACCATGGGGGTAACAGTTCCTTTCTTACGACCTCCAACATTGCATATGCAATCGTGTCTGGGGCTATGCAAAAACCGTCCGGTGCAATCGTGTCCGGGGCCACGCAAAAACCGTCCGGTGCAATCGTGTCCGGGGCTATGCAAAAACCGTCCGGTGCAATCGTGTCCGGGGCTATGCAAAAACCGTCCGGTGCAATCGTGTCCGGGGCTATGCAAAAACCGTCCGGTGCAATCGTGTCCGGGGCTATGCAGAAACCGTCCGGTGCAATCGTGTCCGGGGCTATGCAGAAACCGTCCGGTGCGACAGGTGTCAGATGCAATTGTGTCCGCCATGCAGTACTGTCCGCTCCGGACACTTTTGCATATGCAATCGTGTCCGGGGCTATGCAAAAACCGTCCGGTGCGACAGGTTTCAGATGCAATTGTGTCCGCCATGTAATACTGTCCGCTCCGGACACTTCTGCCTATGCAATCGTGTCCGGGGCTATGCAAAAACCGTCCGGTGCGACAGGTGTCAGATGCAATTGTGTCCGCCATGCAATACTGTCCGCTCAGGACACTGTTGCATTTGCAATCGTGTCCGAGCTATGCTAAAACCGTCCGGTGCGACAGGTGCCAGATGCAATTGTGTCCGCCATGCAATACTGTCCGCTCTTGCATATGCAATCGTGTCCGGGGCTATGCAAAAATCGTCCGGTGAAACAGGTGTCAGATGCAATTGTGTCCGTCATGCAATACTGTCCACTACGGACACTTTTGCATATGCAATCGTGTCCGGGGCTATCCAAAAATCGTCCTGTGGACATGTACATGACTGGACATGTATGTGCGTGCGTAAGCGAGCGTGCATGCACTGAACCTACGTATGAATTAATCACGTATTTTATGATTGCAGCGAAAACCCAACGGGCGAACATTTCCCCTGTCGTTCGTGACATACCCTTAGCTTGTAAAAAAAATGGCGAACATGTTCGGTCGACCAAGGGCGTTTAATTTACTGCAAGGACGGTTTTGCACGGGGCGGACACAACTGCATATGCTTATGTGTCCGAGTGGACACAATTGCATTATGCAGCAGCGTTCGGGCGGACACGATTGCATATGCAAAACCGTCCGGTGGACATTATTGCATATGCAATAATGTCCTCCGGATAGTATTGCATAGAGGACATAATTGCATATGCGACACCGTGTCCGAAACGGCGACTTCGGCAACAGCTAAGTCGCCGTTTGGGATACGGCCTATCACCCAATAATATTGCCAATGTTTTAATAATACCACTAGTCAATGTGAACTTCTTTATTAAAGCCATTTGTACACTTTCGGAACAGAAAAAAAGTTCACAGATTTACAAATAACTTACAGGGTTTACAAAAGGTAATGGTAAAAGACTTCTCTTGAAATATTATTCCATGGAATGCTTTACTTTTTGAGAAAACATTAAAACAATTATCAATTCTCGACATCGAGAATTACGGATTTATAGTAAACACATGGGATGACACGGCGAAACGTGCGGAAACAAGGGTGGGTTTTCCTGTCATTTTCTCCCGACTCCGATGATCGATTGAGCCTAAATGTTCACATGTTTGTTATTTTATAAATATAAGTTGTGATACACGAAGTGTGGGCCTTGGACAACACTGTTTACCAATAGTGTCCACTGGCTTTAAGCGCCATGGTTTTCCGTTCAAAATAAACCCAAAGTAACAGTAGGGCCTACACTTGACACACATTAATATATATTTTTGTGTTCTCTCTTAATCTTCCTCTTTTTAATTGTGTAGAGCTTTTATTTTCATTTTTATAAACTTAATTTTGTAGTCCTCCGAGCAGCCGCGGGAAATGCTGAACCCACTGACAGAAATAAATAAATTAGTATACAAACAAACTTTTAAACAAAATAACAGGTAAATAGCGAGGGATGACTACCCGAGACCCATCCACAGAAAAAGAAACATGCCCAAAGAGCACTTTTGTTCTTAAGAGAGTTTTTTTTCTTTTCTTTTTAGGCCAGCCCAGCCCCACTTGTCCCACATTCTTGCACTGGGATAGTCGCATTGTTCATGAATCCACCTATAGTGATTGAGGCTTTTATTCCGCCAGTTCATTCCAAATAAAGAAAAAGAAATAAATCCCGGGACTTGAGTTGACTGTGGAATGTATTTGTTTCCTCGTTATAAGATCTATAGTGTTATGCAAATAAGGTGATTTATCTTCGTCAACTGAGTTGTCAATAATGGCCTCACTGCATACGGCTGTTGGGCAGGGCCGGTTCGTACAGTAACATACTGGACGGCAGTAAAACATGGTGGACTAGAAGGTACAACATGGACACAGAGCTAAAAAGCTCCAACGTGGGAAATTTGAACGTCGCGTTTTCTGACGAATTGTACTTGCACATTTTAACAAAATTCAAAGGATGGCCATTCGTGTGCAGTTACAATACTTTGCAGTAACTTTTGAAAGTGATAATCTTTGTATTACAAGGCCTTGCCAAGTTTTGTAGCACAAGAAATATAACGCTGGTGTTTTTTGTCACTGGCCGGGAAAATGACACTAGAGACTGTTGTGTATTCAAACAACATTCATTTTCAAGCCCTTCATCACGTATCGGTATCAGTTCCACGAATTATGCTATAAAGACGATTACACCTGAATTGCTAAACTCTGCAATGTAAAAGTTTCAACCAAAGCCGAGCCTATCGTAATTTTCTCAGGTCAAAGACTTGGGCAGCTGTAAGCGGTGGACCAAGACTGAGAACGGCTTGAGAACACCCAGCAGCATCAACGAGCTCAAAGATACATTAATGAAACTGTTTCGCGAGTAACAAGAAGAGTGAACAACATCTTTGTGTTTGACACTTAAGAAACTGTATCCTTATGTGAGATGAAGATCTATGGATTATGTGGTTTGTGGACGTTCACTGGAGGTCGCCAAAGGATCAAGGTAATGACAACTTTGCCGCATCCGACCTCCACTAGTTTTAAAGGCACTGGACACTATTGTTACTCAAAATATTTGCTAGCACAAAAACCTACTTGGTAATAGGCCATGGAAAGCTGTTGATAGTATACATGTACTTTATTGTGAGAAACAGCTCCCTCCGAAGCAACGTAGTTTTGTTTTGAGAAACGTTCTCTCACTAAAATATTTGAATTGAATTCGAGACCTCAGCTGAGGTCTCGAATTTAAGCATCTGAAAGCACACAACTTGTGCGACAAGAGTGTTTTTTCTTACATTATTCCTCGCAACTTCGACGACTACTAGAGTTCTACAGTGACAAGACTGGTCTTTGACAATTACCAATAGTGTCCACTGTCTTTAAGTTCACCTACTCATTTGCGCGATTTGCCTCTTTGGTAAAGGTTGGAATTCATCTCTAGTTTTGCTTTAATCCACAAGCAACTGAAAGTAAACAAGCACTAGCAAAAAATTTGTTATAAACACCATGTCATTATTGAATGTCCCTTTTTTAAAGGGAATTGTTATTTTCTTTACGAGTGGAACCATTCTTTAATTTGTAGTTTCACAAGAATAGCAAATTGAATTGAACTGTAGAAAAACAAACTCCTTTCTGACAAATTGTGCTGATTCAGACCAGTGGTGAAAGCACATTAATTATAATCCCTAATTATATGGCCTTTCAAAGAAAAAGACCCCCCCCCCCCCAAGAAGAAAAAACACAAAACAAATTAAGATAAATGCTTGAGCACAATAATGGAGGTCGGATAACGCAAGTTGATCTTCAAGATCAAGACCAAGACCAAGACAAGATGAAGACTGCAAAGAGTAAGAGAAGATCTAACCCGTTCTCTTGCAGAGTCCCACCCCTCGTACCACCCCTTCCCCTCTATGCGTTGCTCTGCGATCTTGTTGATGTTGTCCTTGCTTGTAGATCTTTCAAGGTGATTTAGAGTTTCTTGGCATTTCTTGATGTGCATATTGGTCGAAGCCAATGATGCTTTTTAACTAGTAGACTAGTCTTACTGGAAGTTTCTGGTGGGTTGAAACTTCAAGTCGTCAGTTGTCATGTTTATTTATAATTGTCATAAGTTTAAATTTCAAATATCGTAATGTTTATGAAAGAATAGTCGAAAGTTAACCTTAAACTTGATTTATAATAGTTTTGACAACCAATTTTGTACAAAGATAATACTGTTTTTGTAATAAATGTAGCAACAAGTTTTAAATTACAAACAAAATTAACCAACAATTTTGTTTATGGCCACTTTGGTTAGCCATGTGGGTGCAAAACCTACCACAATAAATGTTATAAGAATTACCAAGCAGTAAAATATTTATTTACACCCACTATCCACTTGATGATTAATGTTGATTAAGGATTATAAACATACAATTTAGACCAGCTAAATTTGTAATTATACTCCGAATCAGCATTACATCAAGTCCCAATGTAGATATTTTTTATTATGAGCATAACTGTAAGTCTTTAACAAAAAAAATATTAAGAAAAATAAGTAAAATTCAAATCATCATTCATTTGATGAATAATGTTTGATTAAGGATGTTCAGTAAATATAAAATTTACAAAGCTAAATTAGTATTTACGAATTCCTCACATCAGCATTTCATCAATTGAATGCAGATGTCAAAATGTATATATTTTTAACTTAGCATAACTTTGAGTCTCTGACGAAAAAACACATGAAGAAAACAAGTAAATTTCAACTCACCATTCATTTTGATGAATAATGTTTGATTAAGGGTATTCAGTAAATATAAAATTTACAAAGCTAAATTAGTATTTACGAATACCTCACATCAGCATTTCATAAATTTTGAATGCAGTTACTTTCAATTGAGCATGAAAGAGACATAAAGTCTTTAACAATTTAAAACATTAACAAGACAAAAGAATATCACAAGACAGCCAACACCAAACTTAGAATAAAATGAGGTGGTCTTGAAGCAAAACACACGATTTAAAAGCTTTAGTCCTGAAATGCAAATCATTCGTTGTTTAATCATCAAGGGTTCATCGCAAACAACTTTCCTGAACCACTTAGATGTGAGCGCTGCGAAAAAAAAAAAAAAAAAAAAACTGAGAAGAAGTGAGAAAATTCGCAGATTGTCCACGATGAAAGATGCCAGTGATGCCTAGGTTTGTATGGTGGTTTGTATGAATGGTTGGTTCCTAGCTCTATGGTTAGATAGTACAGGTATAGATTAGGGTAGGCCTAGAGATAAGACTAACGCTCTCTTTCAGCAGACTTACTGGCTTTAGGTAAAGTATAAAGTGTGACTGGTGTAGTTCTTAGTCTTGATTCTAAGATACTCAATCTTGAAGCAAAACTAACAGCTACCCAGTCACCAGTAAAGCCACAACCTGAGTAGATGTCCCTGAAGGGTGACTGGAAGCAAGTGACGTCTGGTGATTGATGCAGTGGTTAAGTATAAGGGGTGAAGTATTGTTTCCAAAGGATTTTTAAACCGTTTCCCTAAACATGCTAACTTTGTTCGTGTTTTGTTGTTTCTTTCACAGTCTGTAACCAGTTCTATTCGAGTAAGAGTAAACATGTTGTGACTGGACGCAAGTGAGGTCAGGTGTTTGCAGCATTGGTTAAGTATAATAGGTGAAGTATTGTTCCCATGGGATTTTAAAACGTTTTCCTTTACATGCTAACTTTGTTCGTGTGTTGTTGTTTCTTTCACAGTCTGTAACCAGTTCTACCTGAGTAAGAGTAAACATTTTGTGACTGGAAGCAAGTGAGGTCAGATGTTTGCAGCAATGGTCAAGTATAAGAGGTGAAGTATTGTTCCCATGGGATTTTAAAACATTTCCCTTGGCATACTAACTCTGTTTTTTTTTTTTGTGTTTTTTTTTCAGTCTGTAACCAGTTCTACCCGAGTGAGAGTAGACATTTTGTGACTGGAGGCAAGTGAGGTTCCGGTGCTTGCAGAAAGGGTCAAGTATAAAGCCTGGTTCATACTTCCTACGAATGCGCATGCGATACGAATTTTGACGCCAGAAAAAAAAAAAAAAAAAAAAAAAAAACAGTTGAGATGTGCCCAACCCCTGCGGAACATTCGCTGCGAGGGCAGCCACGTGACGTCCAAATCTGCTTCTAATTCACATTCGTATCATATGAAGTTTGAACCGGGCTTAAATGTACGTAACACTTTTTGGTAATACTATAAAAAAAAAAAAAATAAAAAAAAAAATCATAAAAACGTAAGAGGTAAACGAGCATTGGAGAGCTGTTGATAGTATAAAACTTTGTTAGAAACGGCTCCCTCTGAGGCAGCGTCAGTTACTTATGAGAAAGAGATAACTTCTTACTCAAACAATAAAAGACCACAGCTGATGCTTTTTATCTGAAAACACACAAAGTAAGGTACAACAAGGTTGTTTTTACAGGTTTGTTATTGTAAGCATCTGTCGGGATAATAGTCTTTGACAATTGCCAAAATATGTCCAGTACCTTTAAGAGTGAGAGGAAACTATCCTTTCCTTCACAGTTGCTTACCCTTTTTCAGAGCCTCTTAACCGTTCTCCTTATAATCATCAATCTTTTTCGTTTTTCTACAGTATGGATGTTGTGGCAATCATGTGTGCACAGATGGCAACTGTCAGACACCGTAGACGACATTAGTTTGGTAAAGTATTGGGGGCTATCTCAGATAATGTGTATATGGTGAACTGAGTGAAGTGACCATAACAAACAACTAACTTTTCTAGAAAATTGTTTCTTTCCAGAAGGTGATGATGATTTTGTCTTGAAGTTGATGATGCAGTTGGAGTTCTGAAATCTTCACTGATAATGCCTACTAGGCAGTGACTATGGGGGCAATCATAAGATTTGGTAATGTATTCGGTTTAAAGTTACATTATTATACAAGTTACTGTTGAAAACTATCAACTAAATAAGACCACAACTCAATCAAGAACTCCGAGGATTATGAACAATTCTGAACACCAGCTTATTATTTTTTTGGGAGGGAATACCAAAACATTATGAAAATAATCATGAGCAGTATAGACAGTGATAACCAGTAGGCAATATATTTTTGGGGAAAAGAATGACATTCTCAGCCAGCCAACCACGGCGATGAAACAATTTACAAGAACCAGTTTGCTTTAAAGACAGCGGACACTACTGGTAATTGTCAAAGACCAGTCTTCTCGCATGATGAGCTAAACATTATTCATAAAATAACAAACCTGTGAAAATTTTAGCTCAATTGGTCGTCGAAGTTGCGAGATATAAATGAAATAAAAAACACCCTTGTCACACGAAGTTGTGTGCTTTCATCCAGATGCTTGATTTCGAGACCTCAAATTCTAAACTTGAGGTCTCGAAATAAAATTTGCAGATTTTTTTTTTTTTTTTAAACTCAACCAAAAAATGAAGACCTTTATGAACATTAGAAATCTGCCCCTTGCAAATGTTCGTAAAGATATGTTAATTGATATAGATTACAATAGTTCTGTGCCTATAACAAATTAAATTTCCCCCAGTTAAGAAGTCTCTGGTTGAGTGGTGACGACAACCGAAAATGGCTAAACATTGGAGGAGTCAACAACAGCCTACTTGGTAGTATATTTGTGTATATAATTTTTTTTTTTCGGGTAGTAATGTTAAATCTGATTTTAAGAGAAGGTTCATCCAGCAGCTTCAGCAAAGAAGATGTGTATAATGTAATTAATCTAGAAATTCTGAGGAGCTCGAGGAAGTCTACATCGGTTATATAGATAAACTTTGGAAGTGAAAATGAAACAAGGATGAAATCAAATGTTGCATCTCTTTAACTCGAAATCTCCCCCAAAAAGGTCTTAAGTGAACCCCCCAAAAAACAGTTGAAAGCAGCTGACAAAATACTAGAACCAAATGAGATTCTACAACAGCAGGCTCGAACAACAAGCCAACACAGAGGTAACCTTTTTGCAAAGAACCGGAGTTTAACAATCCGAAAAAATCGAAAGGAGATTCTGAAACAATGGGAAGTCGGCTCTTCCTGCAATTTTCACAAAGATGAATAAATGTGTGTGTTTCTTCTAAATTTTCCTCATTTGAGCAGTCTCTCTTGGAATGGTGACTACATCTTGACCTGTTTGAATGACCATTTTGGAGGATACTCGAAATGTTGACTACAGCTGGACCAGTTGGGATGAGCAGTGTTGGAGAACTCAGAGACTGGTGTCTACAACCTGAACTTTTTGGATGAGCATTGTTTGAGGGTACAAGTGCAGAGACCACAATGGTAAACTTAAAGGATTTGGGTACTTTTTGTATCACAAAACACGATGTCCACAGATTTACACTAAACTTACACCATTTGAAGATAATGATAGAAGAAAGCTTCACTGAAAATATTAGTTGCTGGGGTGATGTAGTTTATGAGAAATGAGTAAAACAAGCTCATGAAAATACGTTTTTACATGCTAAAATAATTTTCTTCTCATGATCACTAAGACGAAAGTTATTTTCATGACATTGTTTTACTCATTTCTCAAGAACTACAGCACCTCGGCACGTAATGTTTTCAGGTAAGCTTTCTACTGTTATCATCTGCAAACTGTGTAAGTTCAGTGTAAATAAATAAAATAATTATAAACTATTTTTCTTTGACGGGGAAATTCATCCCATAAATTAGGCAAAGGAGTTTCAGGATAAGCAACTTTGAAGCTGTCGATTCGTCGATTTAAAAAAAAAAAACTAAAAAACATTTATTCTCATCATTAAATTTGCAACAAACAAAAACTCGGTTGAAATGCCAGGTGAAGTTTTACAGAAAAATAATTAAAAATGCACAAAAGGAAAGACAAAACAAATGGATGGAATTATGTGTCGTTGAGTTGAAGAGATGATTGGAGCTAGCTGGAGGAAATTTCTTTGCACATTGCTAGCATTCTGACTTGACTACTCTTTGAACTCCGAGTCAGAGCAACTGATACTTGTATTAGATGAGTTTACGAAATCTCATATTATTTTAAAGCCATTGGACACTTTCGGTAAACAGTATTGTCTACGGCCCACACTTCGTGCATCACAACCTTTATATAAAGTAACAAACATGTGAACATTTCGGCGCAATTGGTCATTAGGGGTGGAAAACCCACCCTTGTTTCCGCACGTTTCGCCGTGTCATGACATGTCCGTATTTTTCGATAGTTATAATGTTTTCTCAAAAAGTAAAGCATTTCATAGACTTGTATTTCAAGAGAGGTCTTTCACCATTACCTTCTGTAAACCCTGTAAGTTATTTGTAAATCTGTGAACTTTTAAGTCTTGTTTGATCCGAAAATGTCCAATGGCTTTAACAATGGTTTATTTTCTACCATAGATTGAGACGATGACCTTGGAGATGACATACACCCAATATCGAGGCAAACCAATGCTTGTGACGTGTGAGGTTAACCAACACCTTTTGAACTGTGTGCAATCATTTGCAGAACTATGTCAAGTCCAGTTATGACTTACAAACTGTTCAAGTAAGTCATGATGTTTATCCTTCACTTGACACTGGGAGTCTAGACCGATGTCCCACAAGATCAGCTAACACAGGCCGGACCATGAGGGCGCCTTACTAAACGAGGACACTGGACGAGAGGATCGTCTCAGGCCGTGTCTGTTTTTTGCGGCTGTGGCTATGGCTGCCGATGATGCAAAGGATATCAAATTATGCTCCAATGAATATTCACATGGTATAGAAGCCACATCCACAGCCACTAGCTCATAAACAGACCTAGACCCAATTTCATAGAGCTGCTTAGCACACAAATTTGCTTAGCATGACTTTTCTTCCTTGATAAAAACAGGATTTCCAACCAAATTTGCAAGTGATGTTCAGGATAAGCAAACACAGCTGAATACCAGTAAGAAGCAATATGCAATAAGTGGAATTTGGTTGGTAATCCTGTTTTTATCGAGAAAGAAATTCTATGCTTAGCAGATGTGTGTGCTTAGCAGCGCTATGAAATTGGGCCGATGTCTATTGTTTACTTAGTAGGTTTTTCTTGAATCTGTCAAAATCCAATACCAATTGTACAATTTAATAACTCTGAGCTCACACCAGTTGATTTGATAAAATTTGCCTCATTTCAAGCAATGTTGGTTGATAATGAACAAAACAAAATTAAAACAATTCAAGTATCTGGATTTTGATGGTTTAAAATGTTCCGATGTAAGAAAAAAAAAATGATTAAATACATTTAGATAGACCTTCGTCTAGTGATGTTAATTTGAAAACTCACAGATGTTTGTGGAATTGCAAGTTGTGGAGTGACCTACATTAATTTGATGGCAAAAATGGAAAATTGTCATGGCCTCATGAAATGATATAGCAGGACTCTGTGGTAATGCAATCACAAACCATGGCAAGTCACATCAGGGTTGGGATTCACAGAAAAATAAAATAATATTGATCACATCGATCTTAAATGCTAAACAAATTGTGGTGTCACAATATGAATTACTATGGTATAATAAAGTTTGCAACTGAATCTTCGCGTTTTGTTAAACAGAGCCCATTCTCATCGTAACACCTAACTAAAACATCTCGCTTTAAAGGGAAGGTACACGTTTGGTTATTTCTCAAAACAAGAATTAACCTAAAAACTGACTTGGTGACGAGCATTGGAGAGCTGTTAGTATAAAACATTGTGGGAAGTGACTCCCTCTGAAGTTACATAGTTTTTGAGAAAGAGGTTGTTTCTCACTTAAATATTAAAAGACGTCTAGCTAGAAGTCTTTTATTCCTATCTGAAGGCACACAAATTTGTCCTACAATGGTGTTTTTTTTTCTTTCATCATTTTCTCGCAACTTCGATGAACAATAATTGAGCCAAAATTGTGTTATTTTAGGGCTATGATGAGATACACCAAGTGCGAAGACTGGTCTTTGACAATTACCGAACATGTACAGTGCCTTTAACTTGACTATTGCACTAAAACCATAATATCACTCACAATATTTCATAACAAACACCTCAACCACAACAACCTATTCAACATCCGCATTGAACAACAATAGATAACTCATCATCTGAAACAAGGATTTTAGGGTTATTGGCGTGTAAAACAATGTAGTTGTATAATATATGTCACTTTTTGTAGTATTTATATTTGCTGTAGAAGTAAGGTAGTTGCAATGAAGCCCAAAGTCAGCATTAACATGAATTGCAATTATTTTCTAAATATTCGTTTGGGTGTTGTAACAAGCACAGAGCGACTTCCCAAGAAGACATTTTGCTTATTCAGCATTAGTAAATCTTAGTTAGATATGCCTACTGGTCACTCAAATTAAATAATATGGAACATGTGTGACATGGGTAACATTTCAAAGAACTAGATTTAACATTTCAGCTGACTAAAAAAAGGGCAGGGCCAGTAAAAAAAAATTTACATGCGAAATGATTTGGCTCGTGTGCTTATTTTTGCTAACAATTATTGTTCAACTATTGTGCTAATAAATAGCTTCTTTAACAAAAACAAAACATAATTGATCCACTGAAGCCAAGGAGGCACAATACTTTGTTGTCAACTCACTGGCCCAACAAAATGTTATTTTGTTTCTTATAAACAAAGGACTGTTTAGTATACATAATATTTGTAGCTGGACGGATATGGATTGCTGTTAATTTGAAATGGTCCTCGGGTGTTTCAAATTTCAAGTATTTCGCCAGGGGACCACAATTGCTGTCCATGGTTACACTTTGACCTATTACTTAAAGTACTTATGTAATAATTATATTGCAATTATAAACTCATAATGTGAGAATGGTAAATAAAAGTCAATGGAGGGCCTATACAGACACACAACAATTAAATTAAATAAAGGTGGTCAACCCCACTGTGACTCGTTGTGATGTGTAAGTTATTTGGGATATTAAATATTACTGTTATAAATATTATAACAATTATTACAAATACGATATTTGGATGGGGGGAGCATTAACTTTGCTAAAAAAAATATTAACACCCAATCTGAAAACTCACACTAAAGTTCCAGATAAAATCCTCTTGTTAAAAACAATAACAAAGAACCATTAAAGGAACACGTTGCCTTGGATCGGACGAGTTGGTATATAAATAGCGTTTGAAACCGTTTGTTATGAAATGCATATGGTTAGAAAGATGTTTTAAAAGTAGAATATAATGATCCACACAAGTATTACTAAAAAATGCACGGTTTTCATTTTACGTCGCGAACTATCACGGTCGGCCATTCATGGAGTCAAAACTGTGACTCCCATAAATGGCCGACGGTGTTAGTGGACGAGGTAAAAAGAAAACCACGCAATTTTGAGGCATAATTTGTGTAGATCATTGTATTCTACTTTTACAACCTCTTTCTACCATATGCATGTTATAACAAACGGTTACAGAATGCTTTTCAAAGACCAACTCGACCAATCCAAGGCAACGATTTACTCCTAAGCTAGGGGGCTTTGTCCAATAACGAACTGCCTTTTTACCATTTCTTGGTGGACATAGAGGGCGTTGTATGCGTAGTTTGGACTCATTGGTCGCAAGTCTGACGAAGCTCCTACCTAAGGCTACTAAATTATATGTATGCAAGTAACATCATACATATTTTGGATTTGTAAAAACGAATCTTTTATTTTATAATAACAAAGAAGTTGGACTAGAGCACCAATCGGGAATTTGGTTGGAAAAAAAAAAAAAAAAAAAAAAAAAACAATCAGGAAATATTCATACTAAGTACTTATTGCTAACTAGCTTCCACTCGGTAGAACTAATATAATAATAGTTTTTAAATACAGACTTCGGAGATTGGTTTTCTGAAAATACAAAACGTTAAATTCAATCTGAAAACTCGATCGCAATATAACGTTGAATGAAGGAGGATTTATCACAAGGGGACGCTACAACAGAAGTAGTTTATACACAGTTCACCGTTCGGGGCGGGGGTGCAGCACTTCAATGGTGGGGCGGGGGGGGGGGGGGGGTGGCAGAATCTCCTACAACACCCGTCCGAACTATATGACGAAGGATCCAAGAAGCATTTTCGTTATTATTAGCCGACATAATGTGGCGGTGTGTGGAAATTTGTGTTACCACGGATTATGGATAGTGCATAATTAGCCGATGACAACCAATCACGTGTTGCTCTATATATACACAGATGCATGAACTTTGCACATCAGGGGAACATGAGTGATATACCTAATTAGGGGTCATAATTGTCTTGATCGTGTCCACAAATTGGTCGTTCTCACCGCTTCGCACAACAAGTAGAAATAGGCCTTAGTATAAGGATACAATTAAGCTTGCCCTATAGGTAAATCTATCTGTAGTCCTCTGTGATATGCCACGGTGAACAGTGCAAGGAAATTATTATTAAGCAAAATGCTCTGCTTTAATTAAGCAGCCCTACCTCAGAGAGCAGTTTTAAATTGACATTTATTATACTTTACAAGTTTCTGCTACGCCACACTGAAAGGAGGGTATAGTAACATGTCACATTTTCTTAATATGCTAAAGACATTGAATACTGATAGGCGTCCCACATGCAGTAACTCTTTAACGGGCACGGTGTGATCGGGATGACATGTCAGGCCCCCCCCCCCCCCCACCCCAATCCAATTACCAGCTGCAATGCAGTTTGCGTACGCAACAATTATTCACAAACAAACAAACAAAAATCAAAGTTGTACACTTACATTATCTCCAATGACAATTAGCAGTGGCGAGGCAATCAGTGGAAACGCCACCAGAAGTAGTGTCTTCTTGAAAGCCCATAGAAACTCAATGACGGCTCTACATGGAGCCATTGGTGGGGCAAGGGGTAAAAGGTTCCGGTGTGTTAATAACTTCTCGGCTCCTACACAAACTGACGCTTGCAGTGTACAACACACCTATGGGACTACCTCGTTAGGGGACCCTAAGTTGAACTGGTCAGTATAAACCTTGTTCCTCGCAAGAGGTGATCCAAAAACAGTCTGAACCGAACTAGCCTTGAGAATTATTCACACCAACAGAAACAGGAGATATTTGTGTAGAAGTATTTTATGAGTACATGTATACAATGTGCAAACATTAACATAAGATATTACAACCCGAGATCGTTGATTCGACGTGGTAGGCCCTACCATAATTGTAATGACCCGACCCCAAAGGTACACAGTATGTATGATAGTGGGGGCTGTTAAACTTATCTGCGTATTAAAGTAAATATTATTTATTATCCCTTGTGATATTTTTATGAAACCTCGACTATATTTAAGTGAAGACCTCCACCATAGTGTTTACGAGTAGTTTTGTTGATCGTTTATGAGAAAGTTTGTTCGTCAGTTCTAATTAGTGGAACACATGATTAAAGTTAGTTTTCAAACTTTGTTTTCGAAGTGTTTGTGTTGAGTTGGAAGACTTGAGATTGTGTTTATTTTGAAGCCTAGAGAGTTTTTGTGACACGTACCACTGTGGGGTCGGGGCCACCTAAAGGGTTCAGGACCGTTGCTGAAAGGCCCAGTGAAAAAATGTGTTATTAAGGCACTTCATTGTCACACGGTCGACATTATTCGTTTATATTCCGAGGCAAGGTTAATTTCTTTAGGGCCCCGAGAATAATGTTTCACAACCTCTATGCACTGCAGCCTTTGAGTGGCGAAGTTGGTTTTGTTAGAATGTCGCCCTCTGTTGACGAAGTCAAAAACAGCCTTAGGATTTCCCGTACAACACACCAATGCATAATCCGCCGGACTGATCGCTTTTCCTGCATTTAGCTCATGTAGCACATTATTGATGCACTACAATAAATGTTCAATATTGCCTTGCAAATAAATCTTGGTTTTCCAACAAACTGTACACTGTCGGAAATATATAACCGCAAAGTTGGATTTTGGTGTTGGTAAAAAAAAATGTGAGATAATTTAAACACATTAAAGGCAGTGGACACTAATGGCAATTAATCAAAATATTTATTAGCATAAAACCTTTCTTGGGACGAGTAATGGGGAGAGGTTGATGGTATAACACATTGTGAGAAACTGCTCCCTCTGAAGTGCCATAGTTTTCCAGAAAGAGGTAATTTTCCACGAATTTGATTTCGAGACCTCAGGTTTAGAACTGGAGGTCTCGAAACCAACCATCTAAACGCACACAACTTCGTGTGACGAGGGTGTTTTTCTTACATTATTATCTCGCAAGTTCGATGACCGATTGAGCTCAAATTTTCACAGGTTTGTTATTTTATGCATACAAATGTTCAGATACACCAACTGGGAAGGCTAGTCTTTGACAATTACCAATAGTGTCCACTGTCTTTATAAACAGCTATAATATGAACACAGCTACAATATCGTTTCACATACGATTTGTTTAAAACAAATTCTGTTCATTTTTAAGCACTTACTGCATATTATAAATAGCTCTATGAAGCTTGGCCACTATAGTCGATGATGTGGTAGTGGAACTTACAACGACATTACTGAAAATCTTCTAATTATAAAGTTTTTCTAGTTTTCACAAAAGGCCTACTCTGACTTTGGCTGCAGGAATTATTAGGTTCTGATGAATGTCGCCCTCTATTGTAAAAAAAAAAAATCATCAACAACAGCATGTTGGTTTCCTGTTTTCCACAAAATGAGCGCATAAATAGCCGTCTGATGACTTGCAAATTGTAACTGCAGAACAATAATGATAATTTAATGTTCAATATTAACTGCCTTGTAAGTAAACCTATAACCGCACAGTTGGATTTGGATGTTGGTAAAAAATAAAATAAAAAATAAAAATAATAACAATAATAATAACACTAATAATAATAAGTTAGATAAGATGCCAGGCTTCTAACCACATGTTGTATTGTCATAAATTAAAAAAGGGATTACCAAACGTGTGAATTACCTTGAATGTAATCGGTTATTACGAAAAACAATAAAACTGTTTAAAATTTGAGGTATGGTTTGTTCAGGTGCTACATGAAGATGGCGTTGTTGGTGACAGCACGTTGTTTGACGCCCTAACTATACAATGGTGAACAGGGCCTAATTGTTTTAGAGCTGCTAAGCACAAACATTTACTTTGCATGAAATATTTGCCTTGATGAAAACAGGATTACAAGCAAAATTTTCACGTGATTTTCAGGATAAGCAAACAACAACTAAATACAAGTAACAAACAATTATTATGCAACAAATGGAAATTTGATTGACATGCCTATAATCATGTTTTCATCAAGGAAGAAATGTCATGGTAAGCACATTTTTGTGTTTAGCAGCTCTATGAAATTTGGCCCTGGTCAACGGCTCTATCACACATATAAAACTGAACATCCATTGCAGCTATAGGAGAAAAAAACTTAGTCTTCAGAACAAGATTGTGTTCAATAACTAGCGACCTTGCCTATACAATTGTATTGTGTATTGCTTTGTATTGCACTCTGGTTGACCTGAAAAACGTACACAAAAAAATGTGGCCTTCCACTTGTTTATGGGTCATTCCATGTCAGACCAACACACTTTTTTACCTCATGTCTTCCGATTTTGATAAAAATTGCACACCAATTATTAGCCCGATCCGACTTTTTTTTTCTCCAAATATCACAATAAATAATCATAAAACATACAAGACAAAAGAACAAAGGGTGATAAGAGGAGGGCACCAGGAAAAAGCCTAGGCTTGTACAGAGCCTGGACCCTTTATAATATATATTAGTTGGTTTTAGTTTATAACAATAACAATGTTGATTGATGAAATAAAAGTACAGTGAAAGGTATAATGCATACAGCAAAAAAACAACACAAAACAATGTTTGTAATTAAACTGTTTTACACAATCTGTTTGCTATGCAGCCTTAAATACATATTGAGAGTTGATAACAAAAAGGAAAATTAACAGGAACATAATTACTTAAGAAATTACAAAACTAGATAGACTGGAATGGATAATCATGGTACGCGTGTAGTTACAGGTGGTGTCATTTTAAACGAAAGTTATAAGTAGGTTTTTAAGTAAGTATTTTTTTAAGCTGTGCACAGTTCTAAATGAAGGTATTGGGGTGAGCTGATTCCAGAGTAGGGGGCCTTGATGTCTGACTGTTTTCATTAATAAAGTGGTCCGAGCCTTTCCAATATGAATTTTAGTAGCTGATCTAGTGTTATGTGAGTGGATGTCCACATTTCGTGAAAAGAGGAGTCTTATGTTACCTGGTAACAAGTTAGATTCGAACTTAAACATAAGGACCCCAAGATGATATTTATAAAGTTTAAAAATATCGAGTGTTTTAAATTGCTTGAAAAGTGGTGCGGTGTGCTCTCTAAAGCTAGAATTGGTTATTACTCTCAAAGGGTTTCTTCTGTACGATTAATAGCTTGTTTAGGTAAGAAGCATGAGTATTTCCCCAAGCTAGAATTCCGCATTGAAAGTGGGGCAATGCCAGCGTATTATAAATAGAGAATAGCACATTCCTAGGCAGAATGTGTTTAAGTTTACGTAGAACACCCAAAATTTGGGAAACTGATGTGTGAATCTTTTGGCAGTGAGACTTCCAAGTATTAAGGTTGCTGTCAATTATAACCCATAGAAATCTAAAAGAATTAACTTGGCTAATTGTAGAGTTGTTTATATACACATTGATGTTATCATCTTTGCATTTATTTGAAAATAACATAAAGCAAGTTTTCTTTTTATTAATTGATAGATTGTTACATTAATTAAACCACAATGAAATCTTTTGCAATTCTGAGTTCATTACTGAAACTGCCTCCTTTAATTTACTATGACTAAAGAAAACATTGGTGTCATCAGCAAATAGGAATAAAGGATAACAATTTGGAAGAATTACAGATATCGTTTATATAAAAGAAAGAGTATTGGACCTAGAATTGAGCCTTGAGGTACGCCACATTTGATAGTTTTAGGTGTAGAGTCATAATCTTTCCATTGAACGAACTGTTTCCTATCAGAGAGATAGCTTTTGAACCAGTCCAAGGCCTTTCCCCTAATTCCATACCTCTCAAGCTTTGAAAGTAAGACAACATGATCAATATTGTCGAATGCCTCTTAGTCTAGACCAGATTTAAAATAAAAAAAATTAAAAATTCGAGCGGCATTTTTTTAGTAAAAGTTGGTAACATACCAGATTTAACTAATTCGGGGGTGCTGAATCCGAAAATGATGGATACCAAGGCTAACAGGTGCTTTCAATGTCATTTTGAAAGTATTTGAGTTAGTATTTTTTCTAATAAAGAGTTATTTATTATCTGAACATAATTTCTCTGTTGTTAAAAGCACAGACCGTTGATTATTTTCTCTTATAACGTAGGCCTATACACTACTTAAACAGGTAGGCCTACCAGGTGTAGTCTAGACTCAACAATGATACTTCATGGCTTGAAATTATCTTACCAGTAAAAAAAAAATGATTTTAAAGGATTTTAAAGTAACTAATTTTTCTATTACAATTCTCCCTCGTTTTAAAAAGTATTCTCCACAGTTTACGAACCAATCTAACTGTTGTAAGCTAACGACTGAAAAAAATCCAGTTTGTTTGTTTGTTGGCAGTATAACGCATTGTTAGTCGTGTTTGTACACACGGACAAATTTCACACAAGAAGACGATAGTAAGATTCAGAAACACAGGACAACAAAATATGTATCCCCTCCATTGATAAAACAGTCCACCCCTCTCTTTTCAGCTGGGTGTGAAGAACAAGGGGAAAAAAATCTCTTTATCTATTATTACCGCTCAATCCACAAGTATAGACTCCTACTTTATTTTTGTATGTCAGCTTTTTTTTTTTTTCAGAATAGTTACTGAGAGTGCGTAAATCAAGAATATTTTGAAGTGTTTCAGTTTGATGTCACTTAATATTATGTCCAATAAATAACCCAATGTATATAAATTATAAACAAATGTTTTGTAGTATTTGGGCTCCCATCCCTGTCCTTACAGAGACATTTCTATAAAAGAAAATACAGAATTAATAGTACACAACACATTGCAATTCGATTGAATAATGACTTGCGAAAAAAAACACAAATCATCATGCAGATGGACTATCATTCAGGAAACAGATAGGCAAACATATAATTGTGTAAACATGTAAATTTCCTTTTGGGAGATACAGTTACATGACATTACAAAAATGCCTCAATGGAATCGATGCATCAAAGCATTTCATTCAAGCTGATATTTCCCAAAATCCAATAGTGTTTTTCCTAAAATTAACCTGATTTTATGTTATGATCCCAGCCCCTCCGAGGTCTTCAATTTGTTTGTTTGATTTGTTTTGATTTTTTGTTTTACAATCTTCGAAAGAAATTTTTTAGGAAAATATGGCCCACCCCCAAAAAAAATAAATCCTGGGTGTGTCACTGCTGATAATTTAAATTCTGATTCTGGTTAAACCACATCAGCCCTCAACAAGAAACAAATCGCAAATCATGAACACTTTTAGTAACTTTAGAAACAGAAGAGTGAGTTTTGTTTGTGGATTTATTATGTAAAGTATATAAATTGACTAATTTGTAACCTAACAAACTGTACAAAAACAGTCATAAAATTGTAAATTTTTGAAGAGCCCATTTGTTTCTAGGTTGATTCTGATAGAGGAAGATATGCTCTATCACGTGATTTTTAATTTGTTGATTTTTGGAATGATGCATTGTTTCAAAAGTGCGTTGGTCTGACATGATGACCCTTATGCAGCCAGCATAATTTTATGCGAGCTACTCTGGTTGATGTTTGATGACGCGTTACAAGTATGTAGACATGACAAACAAACATGGCGTTTGACTGCATTGAGAAGGGTTTACGGTCTTTTTTCTTCAACTATGGTGGTTTCATCGCCAAGCATCCGTTCCCGTTTCTACTCCTGCCGTTGGTTCTTAGCGGAGTCCTCGGTGCCGGTTTGGTGTTTATTAGTGAGGAGCAGAATGTAGAGAATTTATACACACCGGAGAATGGGCAGGCGAAAACAGACCGGGCAACTGTGGAAGAGCTTTTTGCAGAACATGGCGACACCGACACCTTGGTTATTCGTCTGACGAGGCTTGGACGATCGGGAAAATTAATCATAGAAAGGAATGACGGTGGAAACATTCTCAATAAGACTGTCTTGGAAGAGATTCTTAATCTTCATGAGACAATCATGAACATCAGCGTCATGCAGAACGGTCAGGCGTATCACTTTAGCGATCTCTGCGTTCAATGGAATGATGATTGTGAGAATGCGATACTGTCTATTTACAACTACAACGCATCCATGTTGGATTCAATCACTCTGACTTATCCTATCTACAGTTCAAACAATGAAGTTTCATTCCTTGGTGGAGAGCTAGGAGGAGTGGTGTTCAAATCAGGTTCATCTGATGAAGTCTTTTCAGCAGAGGTCATGCAGTTATCTTACATCTTACGATATCAAGACAGCATGGATGACCAACGAAGTGCTCTATGGGAGGACGAGTTTCTTCAAGTTGTTGAAGCCTTCAACGCAACTGAGATAAGAGTCACTCGCCAGGTATCAAGTACTCTTGAGACAGAGTTAGATAAAGCCAGCTCCAATGTCATCAAAGACTTCACTATCACCTTTACTTTGTTGATTACCTTCAGCATTTGTTCCTGTGTGATGTTGGACTGGGTACGGAGCAAGCCTTGGTTGGCCGGTTGTGGGGTGATATCTGCCGGCCTAGCTGTGCTCTCATCGTTCGGTCTGATGGGTTACATCGGAGTACCTTACATCAATGTGGTGGGATCAGCACCATTTCTTATTCTTGGTAAGTTAGATCGGGAATGATGTTATGATACAGATGTGAATTACTTCCACCGTGATTGCTTTGTATAGTTTATTAACAGATGGAAATTTAAGTCAGGGATTAAGAATAATAATCTCGGTTTTACCCACATACAACCATGTTTGTTAGCACTGTTTATTTTAATAGCACTGTGTACTTTCCCGCCGGACTTCTGTGAAAAAATCACAGGCATATTACTCGGGTGAGATTTGAACCCACAATCTTTGCAACTCTCAAGCAGTGTCTAACCAATTCGCAATAAATACATGCTTATGATTTTGTACACAGAGCTCGGGAAAGTAGCCCCCCCCCCCCCCCTACTGAATACACATTGCTTACACACATCGATGGTCGGTGTATATAGGTAAAACCAAAATTAATATTCTTCACACTTTTTGTCAAAGCATTTCGAGAAACATTTCAATTACTAGTAATGTGGTTATAAAGTGTATAAAATAAGTTTTTACTCCCCCTAAGTTTGAATCCGAGAAGCGTTTCATACTGTTATCAGTACAGTTCTTAGACCGTGTATTCCTCTGAGAGATTTATCTTCCTGAGTGGCATTGTTCGCTCTGGATCTTCGGCGATATCTCAAAAACAAGACTACCTCTTATGAAATGTTCACATGTTTTTAAAAGAAGTAATTTGCCTTCAAAGACATGGACACTATTGGTAATTGTCAAAAACCAGTCTTCTCACTTTAATTGTGTATCTCAACATATGCATAAAATAACAATCCTGTGAAAATGTAAGCTCAACTGGTCGTCGAGGTTGCAAGATAATAATGAAAGAAAAAACATCCTTGTCACGCGAAGTTGTGTGCTTTCAGATGCTTGATTTCGAGACCTCAAATTCTAACTCTGAAGTCTCGAAATCAAATTCGTTGAAAATTACTTCTTTCTCGAAAACTATGTTACTTCAGAGGGAGTCGTTTCTTACAATGTTTTGTAGTACAAACTTCTCCCCATTACTCGTTACCAAGTGATGTTTTATGCTAATAATTATTTTGAGAAATTACCAAAAGTGTCCACTGCCTTTAAAGGCAAAGAACACTTTTGGTGATTACTCAAAAGAATTATTAGCATAAAACCTTACTTGGTATCGAGCAATGAAGAGCTGTTCATAGTATGAAACATTGAGAGAAACAGCTCCTTCTGAAGTAACGTAGTTTTTGAAAAAGAAGCAATTTCTCATTAAAGTATTTGAATTCGATTTCAGGACCTCAAAATTAGGTTTTGAGGTCTCGAAATCAACCATCTGAAGGCACACAACTTCTTGTGACAATGGTGTTGTTTATTTTATTAACTCGCAACTTCGACGACCGATTGAGCTCAAATTTTCACAGGTTTGTTATTGTATGCATTATATTTTATGTTGAGGTACACCAAGTGAGAAGACTGGTCTTTGAAAACTACCATTAGTGGCCGAGTGTCTTTATAAAGCCTCTATGCGTATTGTGTGATCCGCGAATAACGTATACAAAGCAACAGTACAACCAAACATGTTCCGAAAATAATATCCATGATCATTAAAGACTATTCATTGTAAAGGCTGAATATACTATTTGTAACGTGGCTTTGTTGCTATGCACATTTTCACTAACAGGAGCGCAATGATATATGAGCGGAACAATAATGAAAACAAAATTGTTTTCGAGGAAATCCATTCAAAGCTAGACATTTCTTTGTGCACAATATTTAGAGGCGATCAGAGGCGAAGAAGTACAGTGGCGCGATCCACTAGACCCAATGAACACTTGCCACACCGTGACCTACTCAACATGACCCTGTCTACTCAGGGATCGCGTTGTAAAAGCCAAGCTGCACTTTGTGTTACAGTTTGTATGTACAACACATGAACCTGATTAAGTATGCACTTAATTTTCCTTTGTACAACTAGGCTTTACACTGCTGACCACATTTTCAATAACATGAGCGCGATGATATAATGGACGGAACAATAATGAAATATTTACAATAGCACCGGGGTAAAATTATTTTAGAGGAAATCCATTCAAAGCCAGACGCTTTTTTTCAACCATAATCCAGCCACCAATGACGTGCACATGACATTATTTGCCGTTGGTTGGTTGTTGTCGTGTCTTTGAATAAAAACGTTATAGAGCACAGAGATCGTTGTTAACCCCTTGAAAAAACCTAGACATTTATGTTTTCTTTATAAAGTGCACCAGACTGAGTCTGTTGTTTAGGATGTGTAATCTTTTATACACATTGATTTGAAGTGATTGATAGTATAAGATGAATTATACATAAATTAGTTTGTGTTTGGTCTTTTTGCATGCATTATCTAAGAAGCGTTGGGACAGTAACGCTTTTCACATTAAAATTTTGAGGCACAAAACAGACCCATTTGTATAACCACTTCTTTGAAGTGAAATGTTAATTATATTATCAAAAGGTGATGTAGGCTTCTTTCTAATCAAAGGTTTCTTTTGACATGTCTTTCTTCCCTGGAATGTGCAAAACGTTAGTAAAATTGCATATGTAATTATTTAGAAATTTATACAAACTGACACGGTAATATCGTTTCTATATCATTTCTAATAATGTTTGTTTTTAAGTATCAGCAGCTCTCCAGTGCTCTTCACAATTTCTTGGTTTTGTAGGTGTTTTGCGGAGTTTTTAAGTAACTAAGAGTTCACTTTAAAGGCACTGGACACTATTGGTAAATTATCAAAGTAATGTTTAGCGTAATAATCAAAATAATGTTTAGCATAAAAACTGACTTGGTAACGAACGATTGAGAACTGTTGGTAGTATAAAACATTGTGAGAAACGGCTTCTCCTGAAGAAACGTAGTTTTTGAGAAACACTAAATTGTTCTCTCAAACATTAAAATACTTCAGGTCCGAAGCCCTTTTTAGACGTCTGAAAGCACAAAACTTGTTCAAGAAGGGTGTTTTTTCCTTTAATTATTATTCACTTGCAAGTCGATGACCAATTGAGTCAACATTTTCAATGGTTTGTTATTTTATGCATGTTGGGACACACTGAAGTGAGAATACATGGGTTTTGTTTGTACAGTTACCAAACGTGTCCAGTGCGTAACACAATGCCCACAGATGTACACTAAACTTACTAAACTTACACAGTTTAAAGATAATGATAGTAGAAAGCTTCCCTGAAAATATTACGTTTTGGAGTGCTGTAGTTTTTGTAAGCATTTACACGCACGTATTTTCATGACATTGTTTTACTAATTTCTCAAAAACTACAGCACCTCAGTAAGTAATATTTGACAGGAAGCTTTCCACTATCATTATAAGTTTAATGTAAATCTATGGACATTTTGAAAAAGTCCCCAAATCCTATAAAGGCAGTGGACACTATTGGTAATTACTCAAAATAATTATTAGCATAAAACCTTTCTTGGTGGCAAGTAATTGGGAGAGGTTGGTGGTATAAAACATTGTGAGAAACAGCTCCCTCTGAAGTGCCATAGTTTTGGAGAAAGAAGTAATTTTCCAAGAATTTGATTTCGAGACCTCAAGTTTAGAACTTGAGGTCTCGAAATCAACCATCTAAACGCACACAACTTCGTGTGACAAGGGTGTTTTCTTCTTTCATTGTTATCTCGAAACTTCGATGACCGATTGAGCTCAAATTTTCACATGTTAGTTATTTTATGCATATGTTGAGATACACGAACTGTGAAGGCTAGTCTTTGACAATTACCAATAGTACCCAAATCCTTTAAAGGAGTATCATTATTGTCTTCCGGGATGAGTGACTCTGGATATTATAACCAATCATCTTCTTCGTGTAGGATTCAGTGCTCAAATTATTGAATGTTTCTTCATTCTTCCAACAGGTATCGGAGTAGATGACATGTTCATCATGGTTGCTGCCTGGCGACAAACTGACGTCAGACTGACCGTGGAACAGCGCATGCGCCATGCCTTCTCAGAGGCCGCCATGTCGATAACCATCACGTCCATCACAGATGCTTTGGCTTTCGGTATTGGCACTATAACGTACTTCAGATCCGTGCGTATATTCTGTATGTATACCGGTGTGGCTGTCATCTTTGACTACGTATACCAGATTACTTTCTTCGGTGCTTGCATGGCTCTATTTGGTAGACGTGAGGCGGCGAACAGACACTGCATGTCATGTCTTAAAGTCAAACCTAAGGAGGAGACCAACTCTACGGCGTACAATATATTCTGCGCAGGTGGGTCAAAACCATCAGCCGACCAAGGAGGGGACTTCAACGATCATGCCTTGATGATATTCTTCAAGAAGTATTACGGCCCCCTTATCACAAGATGGTGGATGATGATTCTCATCATAGTCTTATACCTTGGCTACTTGGGTGCCGCCATCTATGGGTGTACCCAGGTACAAGAAGGTCTCAGTCTACGCAACCTCGCAAGGGATAACTCATACGCTGCTAACTTTCTAGATATGGAAAGTGTCTACTTCAAGAAGTATGGGCCGCAGGTTGCTTTGGTGTTTACCGAGAGAAGAGATGTCTGGAATCCCATAGTACAAGACATCATGGAACAGACTTTAGCAAAGATGGAAGACAACGAGTATACATTCAGTGAAGACCAGAATCTGTCTGCTTCCTGGCTTCGAGACTTTCTTGCTTTCCTGAACTCGATCAATCTCAGAGAACCAACCCAGACCGAGTTCGTCGACACACTCCGAGACGTTTTCCTCACCCAGCCAGCCTTCGAACATTACTCTCTCGATATCGTTTTCAATGGCACCAACATTGAGGCTTCGAGATTCTTCGTCGCAACGAAAGACCTGGACACCACTGATAAAGAAAGATTCATGATGACTGAGCTGAGACAAATCGCAGAGGATTCAGAGCTGCCTGCCATAGTCTACCACCCGGCTTTCATCTTCTATGATCAATACACAGCAATCTTGCCCAACACGCTTCAAAACATGGGTATCGCGGTCGGTGCTATGTTGATTATAGCTTTACTCATGATCCCGAACCCTATCTGTTCTATCCTCGTTACTCTAGCTGTAGCCTCCATTGTAACAGGGGTGATTGGGTACATGACCTTCTGGCAAGTCAACCTCGATTCCATCGCCATGACTAACCTCATTCTCTGCATAGGGTTCAGTGTGGATTTCTCAGCACACATCTGCTACGCATACATCGTAGCAAACCGAGGTTCACGTCAGGCCAACATCATCCATGCTCTGTACTCCATCGGCATGCCCATCGTACAGGGTTCCCTCTCTACCATACTCGGCGTCTTAGTCCTCGCTTTTACAGACTCTTACATCTTCCGAACCTTCTTTAAGACTATGTTTCTTGTCATTTCCATCGGTGCCTTGCATGGACTCCTTTTCATCCCCGTTTTCCTCAAGCTCACCATTCCAGTGAAGTCGATGAGAGTCGATGATCCACTATAGTCGATGATGTGGTAGTGGAACTTAAAACGACATTACTGAAAATCTTCTAATTATAAAGTTTTTCTAATTTCCACAGAAAAACTGTCACTTTGGCTGCAGGAATTATTAGTTCTGATAAATGTCGCCCTCTACTGTAAAGAAAATCAAAATCAGCATGTTGATTTTCCGTAAAACAAAAACGAGCGCATAAATAGACGTCTGATGACAAGCAAATTGTAACTGCATAACAATAATAATAACGTTTGATATTAACTGTCTTGTAAGTAAACCTATATTCATAAATACCTCAGACAGTTTCGCTATTCCTATTGGTGGAGAGCGCGTCACGTGGAAGTGTAAAAACCTTGGTTTATGACCAGTACAAAGTGTTGAAACATGGGCGTGACACGCGAGCTTGCACCTCATCTTATAAGACAGTTTCTTCATTCGTATTGGTCGAGAGCATAGAACTGGAGTGCTAACTCCCCTTTATACACGCATTAAGGTTTTGAAGCCGTATGGGCGCATCCATGTTTATGTACAAACCAATACAAAAGCTTAAAATTTTGTACGGCTATTTGCATGATAGTGCGTTTGTTCTTTTCTATGTGTCATCGAACCAAAAAATGCAGCTAATGTGAATCGAACCATAGGCCGTGTCCGAAACGGCTAATTCGGCTACAGCTACGGCTAGATCGCGCGCGTCTGCCTATTCTTCAACACTGGTAGACGCGCTGATCTAGACGTAGCTGTAGCTGAAGTCGTCGTTTCGGACACGGCCATAGATTCAGAGTTAAAATAACTAGATCGGTCGTGCGTACATATGCGCCATTGCTTGTGTAGAACAAGTTTTGGTTCGCCATGGACGCGGTAAAAATGTCACGTTCGAAAGGCGACGCGCGAAAATGAACACGGGAGATAGGCCTTTGACGCGCTAAATGTCACGTGCTGACGGCAAAAAGTCACGTGCTGACGGCAACGCACAGAAAATGTACTAGGGAGATAGGCAATGGCAGCCCCCATGCCAGAACCCGCGTATGTAACGCGCGGCCGATCTGGTTATTCTATTCTATATCTATGATGTGAACGCACAATCTGCTGATGAGCGTACAAACTGCGAGCGTCAAGTGCGTCATGTTTAAAAGACGCGTATCCTTTTTTTTAGTACATCAATCAAGTCGAACTTACGGTTTTCGTAGCGCGGACGTGCGCGAATGGGCAGTCGCGTACGAAAGCACACATGCCGAATTTAAAAAAATCGCGGCAATATTATGTGTTCTCTTTAAATTAAAATCGTTTCGTAGTCACGCAACACATCAAACATGTCTGCGCTCAGGGTGGCTTCAAAACGCGGAGCAAGTTAGCGCTCCAGTCAATAGACCGTTCCGGCTTTCCACTAAGCTCCGCCCACCACGCACGCGAGCAAGACACGTGTACGAGCACTCCCATTGACATTCTGCACGATTATGCAAATATACGCGCACGCATGACCGAGTTTGTCCGACCACAATCATTGCTGTGATTGGTCAAATGGGTGAACGCGCACAGTTTGATTGACAGGCCGGGTCGGTCCATAGACCCTTCCCATGAAATATGTAAATTGCACATAGCGCGTGCGCACTAACGATTTGGTTGGCAAATTGAGGGCACATCGCGCTGTTTTGTACACGGGTAATGGGTGCGTCACGCAGACGCGATTGTGCGTCTGCTTAGTGCACAACCCTATGGCGTTTGCCAACCAACAGGGTCTGTACGCATGCGTGAATGTAATTAGTCAGGTTTTGCACTGACGTCACGAAAATGCGTGTCAAGTTCACTAGCTGACATGCTGGTAGGCAAAATACCCTAATTTTACGTGCAAACGATAGGCGGTATTTGTCAAATTTGCTGTAATTAACGATTGAGACTAACTATCAGAGAGCTGATAACGTTATTCATCAAAGCGGGTACTATACTTTATGTCAGTCAACTGTCGTTGATCACTTTTATTGAATGTTTTCTTCAGTGTGTGCGATGTATCAATATTGTAGCAATATTGTGTCGAGTTTGTATCACATTACTGACAAGTTGACCCCAGCCGGCCAGCGATTTTGTGTGACCTCCCTCAACTCGGCGAGGCACTGATGCTGTATTTATGCGCTATATAATGCCTGCAACGCGACGTCCCTTGCCTCCTAAATCTATAACTCTTACTCTACTAAAGTCCTATCTCACAATGGTGACTTCGTGTGCTGTTTCTGGCTGTCAGAATACACAAGGGAGAAACCACAAGTCATATTATCGTTTTCCCAGCGATCCCGAACGGAGAAGGTTGTGGACTGCGGCTCTTAAAGGAACACGTTGCCTTGGATCGGACGAGTTGGTCTATAAAAAAGCGTTTGTAACCGTTTGTTATAAAATGCATATGGTTGGAAAGATAATTTAAAAGTAGAATACAATAATCCACACAATTTTGCCTCGTAATTGCGTGGTTTTCCTTTTACTGTGCGAACTAACACGGTCGGCCATTTATGGGTAGCCTTGCTCAAGGCAGTCGAATTATTCACTCCGAAAAAAGACCGCCGCTGTATAAAAACCCACCCGTATTCACTGTGCGTAAAACCCACCCGTATTCACTGTGCGTAAAACCCACCCGTATTCACTGTGCGTAACATCGCACGACACGATGCCCCCGTACACTATCCGCATGCGGAGGCCGTCAGGCCGACAGCCTTGTAGGATCTGTGTTGAAGCCACTGACCTCATTACTATAATAAGCGAAGAGTTCCCACGGTCAGCTCATTACCATAATGCCCGCGAAAGACGAGACATGTTTACCTCACACACCACCACCACGGACGCATGATAGGGTCCAAAGGTCGTGATAAGGGAAGTGCGTGATTGGACGTCAAAATGAATAATTCATTTGCCTCACATCCTGTGTTGTCTGATAGGTCTGACGAACGATATACATATTCATGAGCTGCATACTAGCATATCCTCGAGCCCCCCCAATTTCGTCCACTATTGGAATTTTTTCAATACAACACATTAAAACGGGAAGATACAGATCCGACAAGGCTGTCGGCCTGACGGCCTCCGCATGCGGTTAGTGGTGTACGAGTGCGATGACTTGTGTGAACAGTATTCGTGCGATGTGACAGTGTGTATACGGGTGGGTCATTCGGTGTGATCGCACACACCATGCACAGGGTATACGGCGGGTGGGTTTACAGCTGCGTCTTTTCGGAGCGAATAATGCGACTGCCTTGAACAAGGCTAATTTATGGGAGTCAAAAATTTGACTCCCATAAATGGCCGACCGTGTTAGTCGACGAGGTAAAGGGAAAACCATGCAATTTCGAGGCATGTTTGTTTGGATCATTGTATTCTACTTTTACATCATCTTTCTACCCATATGCATATTATAACAAACGCTTTTCAAAGACCAACTCGACCGATCCAAGGCAACGTGTTCCTTTAAGAAACCGTTGGCTTGGCAGCCGACAAACGGCAGTCGTGTATGCAGTGATCATTTCATCTCAGGTAAAGGCTAAAAGCTCGAGTAAGAATATCCTTCCTTCTTTTTTATTTCATCCGTGACATCCTTAATTATTGCGGTAATGACAAAAAAGAGTTACTATGAAAAGGCCTATCTTTTTCAGTGAAGATGTTATATAATATGAAAACGGAAAACAAACCCACGACAGAAAAGAGGGCACCGAACGGGTCTTCACTTAACAATTACAATTTGTTGGTCACTGTTTTAATTTAGTGTTATGTTTAGAAAGAACTGGTACTCGTCCGGTAATTTCAATAACACTAAAAAAAACATCACTACCGTTTTCAGTCAGCTCTGTATACAAAATATAACAAACCCAGTACTAGTACGTCCTATAACATTGAATTGTATGATTGTTAATTTTATTATTTCCTGTGGTTGTGAACAAAATGGGTCAAAAAAACAAACTTCTTATATCTTTCTTAACGATTACTAGGCCTACCACCCTACCTACGTTATAATTAGTAATTATACATAGTGAAGTATGAGGCCTACTGAATGTAAAACACACAAAAACTGAAAGCTAAAAGTAACAAAAGTTCTGTAGCTATAGCATGACTTGAGGGTAGAGCAGTAGGTTATCATTATGCCTGATTTTGGTCCAGTTTCAGCATGGATAATATAAATACAATTAAATAAAAGTGATGGTGTGAACGTTGCTCATTTAAAGGTGCTGTGCAATGCGAAAGTACAAGTATGCACTCTTTTGCAAGCTCAAGAAAGCGAGAGGAAATGGATGGAGAACGCTGGAAAAGACTTGCACTTTGAACATTTTAATAGCAATAATTAATGGTAAATAAAACAATACTCTCCCCCCATCAATCTTATGAGAGAGTTTAACAAAAAACAGTTAACTTTTACTTGCAAAGAACTGTGTGCTTTCAGATGCTTGCCATGTCTGAAGCCTTTCTCAAATTTAGATGTTTTGTTTGGTAATCAAAATAAAATCAACAGAATCACTAGATCTGCTAGTAAGCTCATTGGTATTCCTGTAAAAATTTTAGGTTCCATCTACGAGGCAGCTATAGTGTCAAAACTCGAAAGTATACAACTTGATGATACCCACCCACTTCATACACTTTTTGTTTTTAATAAGTCTGGGAGATTGCGTCAACTCAAATCCAACACTAATCGTCATCGTCTCTCCTTCTTACCCAGTGCAATTTCTTATTTTAACAACAATTTTATTAGATAACTTGCTTCATACTTCCCAATCCATGTCTCCTATAGCCTCTCCCTCGTTCCCATGTATTGTCTTCCCACCCCTCCCACACCCTTCCTTCTCTCCTTTTCCCACCCCCTTTCCATTCCAAGTCATCCTTAGTTAAGTTTCTGTTTTATATGTATATTTTAATTCCGTTGTATTTTAAACAATTTTTTTTGTGCAATGTGATATTTGTATTATATTGTTGCTGCTTTAATGTCTGTACGGTTCATGTGTTTTGTGCTATTTTTAATGACTGTATTTTAATGTGCAAATTCGGAGAAGTGATTTTCATGCTGGGCATGACGAATAAAAAAATCTAATCTAATCTAATCTTTGGTTGAATGGAGTTGAGTTTGAATTTGATAGTAATACTGATGATTTTCCTTTAGTTGTGAGTTCTGGGCCCTGGGAGTAGGTTATGGCCTGATATCACACACTGATTAAGAACATCTGATTGGAGGATTAGCGCATATTGGAATCATTAGAAACTGAGAAAGCCAGGTCACATGAACGAACCTTGTTGCTAATGTTTCAAACTTATAAGCATCTGGGTAGCACACTCGTTTGATTTAGGGAAATGGATGGTTTGTGTATGCTAGTGTGTGCAGCTGCTTTCATGTTGGATGCAGTTATCCGTCCTGTGCTGGAACCGTATGGCTGATTTTGATTACCAACAAATTAATTTTAGCCCTTTTTTAGAATGCTATTTCTATTGCCCCCATCCCTAGATCCTTTATTATCAGTATAGTAGTTGTTATCTTCACTTCAGCACTGTACGCACTCTACAGTACTACCACTGTACTCGAACTAGAATTGTTCCCAATCCCTTTTTAAACTAAAAACTAAATAATTAAATTTGGATCACTACTACTTTATTATCAATATAAGTAGAGGTTGTTATCTTCAGATCAGCACTGTACGCACTCTACAGTACTACTACTAGCACTGTGTACTCGAACTAGATTGTTCCAAACCCTTTTTTAAACTAAAACCAAATAATTAAATTTTGTTGACTCGTAATCGTATGCCGTGTACCACATCAGCCATGATCAGGCCGTTAATACTACTACAAGAAATGAAAGACTCGTTAAATTTAATGGAGAATCTACTAGTTGTTTAGAGGTACATACAATAAATACATACATGTACATTGCGTACTTAGTATGACATGTCACGATCACAAGTTGTACTTTTTTTGTATGGTGGTTAGTCAGTTAGTTAGTACTGGTACGTAGGTCGTACTCCGTAAGAACAGTGTAAAGTAAATAGGTCTGTAATATACGCTTTTGCAACAATTCAACTTGTAGTACTAGTACTTGTACTTACGAAAGCCGTCAATGGCGACGTTTTGAAGATCCCACGGCCACATCAACACCAGCAATCAGAGGGTTTCCAACTGACCCAGCTGTGAAGCATTTGTACGCTTCCAGGCTCTTGTAGCACTAACTCTAGATCTGACCCAAAGTATGAGAGGGTGTGTGTATTAAGTAGGTGAAAATGTCAGGGGCTTGAACGTCTGGAATTTGCTGTGCACTGACTAACGATGTACGGGAATGATGTACGAGTCACAGAAGCCACCTACCAACTCAATTTTTTCTACATACCTGGCCCGACTCACTAAATCTAAGTTTTCAGCATATGCCGACAAGTATGGGGCAAAAGTTGCCATATTTCTGTTTAAGTTGAACGCAAATAAGTACGGACAAGGCGTAATTGACCTTAACAAGTTGCGTAGATGTCATAGGCAAACATGCAAATTCTTGCGCGGTTGCCTACACCAAAGATGACGGATCAAGCTCCGCCTACGGCTGGTGACGTCACGTGCAAAACCTGAATATATATAGCTCTATGGGCCCCATTTCATAGACCTGCTTAAGCACACAATTTTGCTTAAGCAAAAAAATCCTTGCTTAGTAAAATCGGATTACCGGCCAAGACTCCACTCAATTTTTATGCTAAGTAAACAACAGCTAAATACCAGTCACAAGCAATGTATATGGCATGAAATTTGTGCCAGTAACATGTGTAACATAAGCAAGCTAATTTCGTGCTTAAGCAAATAAGCAGCTCTATGAAATTGGCCCATGGTCGAGAGCAACAGCTGAAACAGTGTGCCACATATCACGCGATACGCGCGACGCGCACTGCATTCCCTTATAAGGAGTTGTTTAACCGAGGGCGGCGGAGGGCTTTACTATTCATAGTTGGAGGGGTGTTGTGTTGAAAGAAATCATTGAACAATTATAATTTTTGCATTTATTTTACTTTTTGACGAAAAGGTATTTTTGAATGGGAATCAAAGTGTGTTGAATCGGTTTTCAACTAGTGGTTTAAACCCGCTGAGGCCTGGTTCTTTATAATTTACCTCGACTTCGTCTCGGTAAAATGATCAAGAACCAGGCCTCGTTGGGATTAAACCACTAGTTGAAACCCTCTTCACCACACATTGATTCCCTTATCCAAACAAACTGTACATCACTGGAAAAAAAATATATATATAACCGCACAGTTTTGGATGTTGGTAAAAAAAAAAAAAAAAAAAAAAAAAGGTTAGAAAAGATGTCAGGCTTCTAACCACATGTTGTATTGTCATTAATTGAAAGAGGGATTACCAAACGTGTACATTACTTTTAATGTAAACTGGTATTACGAAAAACAATAATACTGTTCAAAATTTGAGGCATGGTATGTTCAGGTGCCACATGAAGATGGCGTTGTTGGTGACAGCACGTTTTTTGACGCCCTAACTATGGTGAACAGGGCCCAATTTTTTAGAGCTGCTAAGCACAAACATTAACTTCGCATGAAATAATACTTGCCTTGATAAAAAACAGGCTTACGAACAAAATGTCCACGTGATTTTCAGGGTAAGCAAACAAAAATTAACAGCTGAGCACAAGTAACAAGCAATTATTATGCAACAAATGGAAACTTGATTGGCATGCCTATAATCATGTTTTAATCAAGGAAGAAATTTCATGGTAAGCACATTTTTGTGTTTAGCAGCTCTATGAAATTTGGCCCTGGTCAACGGCTCTATCACACATAATCTGATCATGCATTGCAGCTATAGGAAACAAAACTAGTCTCCAAAAACAGATTGTGTTCAATAACTAGCGACCTTGCCAACACAATTGTATTGTGTATTGCTTTGTATTGCACTCTGGTTGACCTGAAAAACGTACACAAAAGATGTGGCCTCCAACTTGTTATTCAGCCAGCGTAATTTTATGCGAGCTACTCTCTCGTTGCTGTTGATGATGCGTTACTATAAGTGTGTAAATATGACAAACAAACATGGCGTTCGACTGCATTGAGAAGGGTTTACGGTCCTTTTTCTTCAACTATGGCGGTTTCATCGCCAAGCATCCGTTCCCGTTTCTACTGCTGCCGTTGGTTCTTAGCGGAGCCCTCGGTGCTGGTTTGGTGTTTATTAAGGAGGAGCAGAGTGTAGAGAATTTATACACACCGGAGAATGGGCAGGCGAAAACAGACCGGGCAACTGTGGAAGAGCTTTTTGCGGAACATGGCGACAACAACACCTTGGTTACTCGTCTGACGAGGCTTGGACGATCGGGGAAAATAATCATAGAAAGGAATGACGGTGGAAACATTCTCAATAAGGCTGTCTTGGAAGAGATTCTTAATCTTCATGAGACAATCATGAACATCAGCGTCATGCAGAACGGTCAGGCGTATCACTTTAGCGATCTCTGCGTCCAATGGAATGATGGTTGTAATGAGAATGCGATACTGTCTATTTACAACTACAACGCATCCATGTTGGATTCAATCACTCTGACTTATCCTACCTACAGTTCAAACAATGAGGTTTCATTCCTTGGTGGAGAGCTGGGAGGAGTGGTGTTCGAGCCAGGTTCATCTGATGAGGTCTTTTCAGCAGAGGCCATGCAGTTATCTTACATCTTACGATATCAAGACGGCATGGATGACCAACGAAGTGCTCTATGGGAGGACGAGTTTCTTCAAGTTGTTGAAGCCTTCAACGCAACTGAGATAAGAGTCACTCGCCAGGTATCAAGTACTCTTGAGACAGAGTTAGATAAAGCCAGTTCCAATGTCATCAAAGACTTCACTATCACTTTTACTTTGCTGATTACCTTCAGCATTTGTTCCTGTGTGATGTTGGACTGGGTACGGAGCAAGCCTTGGTTGGCCGGGTGTGGCGTGGTATCAGCCGGCCTAGCTGTGCTTTCATCGTTCGGTCTCATGGGTTACATCGGAGTACCTTACATCAATGTGGTGGGATCGGCACCATTTCTTATTCTTGGTAAGTTAGATCGGGAATGATGTTATAATACAGATGGTAATTACTTCCACTCGTGATCGCAATGTATTGTTTTATATATGCTTTGTATGCATTTCGCCATACACACAAGGCCTGAAGGTCACTTCAAGGTGTGGGGTACAATTATTTTGTGTTCTTGCAGGCGCCGTTGCCGCCTACTCCTAGGGCTGATACAGGGTCAGCCCTTTCACAGTCCATACGGATGTAGGCTTGGGCATCATCAATCAGTCAGAAGCCTGGCTGGTAGAAAGCAAATTATGTAGCAAGTGTCACGACCGGGATTCGAGCCGACACGCTGCTGATCAAACACCAGTGCTTGAATCCGCTAGGCAAGACCCGATGGAAATTTGCATCATTGAAATTTTTTTTTAATCATGGTTGTACATACGACGATGTGTATTTACACCGTATACTTATTAGCATTAACCACTTTCCCGAGCTTTGTTAAAAATATCACAGGCATATTATTCGGGTGAAATTTTAACCCAGGACCGCAGCAACTCTTTAGCAGTGTCTGACCAATTCGTAAATAATATGCCTGTGATTTTGTTCACAGAGCTCGGGAAAGTACCCCCCCCCCCCCCCCCTTACTGAAAACACATTGCCTACATACATCGGTGTTTATGGGTAAAACAACGATTAATTTTCTTCACGTTTTTTTTGGTGAATGTTTTAATAATTCCCACACAGCACAATTATGTGGATGTTCCTTCCCTACCCAGATGCGCGTTAGTGTATAAATGGTGACTATTTTGTGGAATGGTGCACAATTTAATAACACATAACAGTATTCAGTTGATTTATTCGGGGGAAACATCGCAAACAATGTCATAAAAACCATGTCATATTTGGTATATCGGAAATAATATATTATGGTGTCTCTCGTTACCATCTTTGAAATCAGTCGGAGGTCAATTTATTGTGCATCATTATATACCTTCCTTCTTCTTCGTTGAGTTGACCAGCTGGATGTGTTTATTTTCCACTGAAACTAAAGATATAACAACATACATCTTTAAAGCCATTGGACCCTTTCGGTAAAAAGTATTGTCCAAGGCCCACACTTCGTGTATCACAACTTTTATATCAAATAACAAACCTTTGAAAATTTAGGCTCAATCGGTCATTGGAGTCGGGAGAAAATAACGGGAAAACCCACTCCTGTTTTTGCGCGTTTCGCCGTGTCATGACATGTGTTTATAACAAATCCGTAATTCTCGTTAACGAGAATTTATATTGTTTTACCGTTTTCTCAAAAAGTAAAGTATTTTATGGACTAATATTTCAAAAGAAGGCTTTCACCATTACCTTCTGTAAACCCTGTAAATTATTTGTAAATATGTGAACTTTTTTTTTTTACCGAAATTGGGTCCAATGGCTTTTAAGCATAGTAAGTGAAGGGATACGTTTGGTCATTACTTTCAAGATAAATAATCATAACAACTTTTGGTCAGAAAGTTTATACAGCTGCTTTCGATAGTATACAAACATTTGGAGAAACATTTCAAGTCGTAGATGTGGTTACACCCCCAAAGTTTGAATGTAAGAAGCGTTTCATCAGTAACACTTCTCAGACTGTGTGTTCCTATTGAGTGGCAATGTTCGCTCTGATTTTCGGCGATGTTTTAAAAATAAAACCACACTGGACATGAAATATATATCTACATTTATAAAGGGTTTAGGCCACTAAAGAGTCAAAAGTTGCCTTCCAAGGCACGAGACACTACTGGTAATTACCCCCAAATAATTATCAGCATAAAACATTACTTGGTACAAATAATGGAGAGCTGTTCATAATATGAAACATTGAGAGAAACAGCTCCCTCTAATAACTTCGAGAAAGAAGCAATTTCTCACTAAAACATTTGAACTTTGATTTCGAGACCACAGAATAAGATGTTGAGGTCTCGAAATCAAGCATCTGAAAGCACACGACTTCCTGTGACAATGGTGTTTTTTTCGACGACCAATATTGAGCTCACACTTACACAGGTTTGTTATTTTATGCATTATATTATCTACATAATTGTCTCCATAGCATCAGTGCAACCAAACATGTTCCGAAAAAACAGTTTTCAATAACAGGGGCGCAATGATATATGAGCGGAATAATAATGACAATATCACAATAGCACCAGGGTAAAATTATGTTCGAGGAAATCCATTCAAAGCCAGACATTTCTTTGTGCTTAATGTTAACGTTTTTTTTTTTCAACCGTAATCCAGCCACCAATGACATCCACGTGACATTATTTGCCGTTGGTTGTTGTCGTGTCTTTGAATAAAAACGTACAGAGCACAGAGATCATTGTTAAACCATTGAAAAACCTAGATATTTTATACTTTTAATAAAGTGCACCAGTCTGTTGTTAGGATGTGTGATAATTTAAACACATTGATTTGAAGTGATTGATAGTATAAGATGAATTCTGCATAAATTAGGATAATTGGTGTTTTGGTATTTGCATGCATGACCTTACAAGCGTTGCGACTGTAACGCTTGGTCTCATTAAATTGATGGGGCACAAAACTGACCCATTTGTATAACTACTTCTTTGACGTGAAATGTTTCGCAAAATGTTTTCTATTATCAAAAGGCGATGCAGACTTCTAATTAATGGTTTCTTTTGATCCGTTTGTTATTCTCTGGAATGTGCTAAAATTGCATATGTAACTATTTAGAGATTCATACAAACTGACATGGTAAACAATGGTCGTCGTTTCTATTAATGTCTGTTTTAAGTATCAGCAGCTCTCCAATGTTCTTCACAATTTCTTGGGTTTTTAGGTGTTTTGCGGAGTTTTTAAGTAACTAAGAGTACACTATGCCTTTAAAGGCACTGGACACTTTTGGTAAATTATCAAAATAATGTTAAGCGTAATAAAAATAATATTTAGCATAAAAACTTACTTGGTAACGCACGATGGAGAACTGTTGATAGTATAAAACATTGTGAGAAACGGCTTCTCCTGAAGAAACGTAGTTTTTGAGAAACACAATGAATAATAAATTGTTCTCTCAAATTATTAAAATACTTTAGGTCCGAAGCCTTTTTAGGCATCTGAAAGCAGAAAACTTGTTCAAGAAGAGTGTTTTTTCCTTTAATTATTAATCACTTGCAAAGTTGATGACCAATTGAGTCAACATTTTCAAAGGTTTTTTGTGCATGTTGGGACACACTGAAGTGGGAATACTTTTGTTTGTACAGTCACCAAACGCGTCCAGTGCATTTAAAGGGTGTATGTATTTTTTGTAGGAAAAGAAAAACCCACAATGACCACAAATTTACACTAAACTGACACAGTTTAAAGATAATGATAGTAGAAAGCTTCCCTGAAAATATTACGTGCTGAGGTGCTGTAGTTTTAGGGAAATGAGTAAAGCAATGTCACGAAAATAATTTTGGTCTCATGAGACCAAAATTATTTTAAGCATTTACAAACGTATTTTCATGAGATTGTTTTACTCATTTCACAAAAACTACATCACCTCAGTAAATGTAATATTTGAAGCGAAGCTTCCCACTATCATTATCTTCAAACCCTGTAGGTTTATAATGTAAATCTATGGACATTTTGAAAAAGTACCCAAATCCTTTAAAGAAGTATCATTATTGTCTTCCGGGATGAGTGACTCTGGATGTTATAACCAATCATCTTCTTCGTGTAGGATTCAGTGCTCAAACTATTGAATGTTTCTTCATTCTTCCAACAGGTATCGGAGTAGACGACATGTTCATCATGGTTGCTGCCTGGCGACAGACTGACGTCAGACTGACCGTGGAACAGCGCATGCGCCATGCCTTCTCAGAGGCCGCTATGTCGATAACCATAACGTCCATCACAGATGCTTTGGCTTTCGGTATTGGCGCCATAACGTACTTCAGATCTGTGCGTATATTCTGTATGTATACCGGTGTGGCTGTCATCTTTGACTACGCGTACCAGATTACTTTCTTCGGTGCTTGCATGGCTCTATTTGGTAGACGTGAGGCGGCGAACAGACACTGCATGTCATGTCTTAAAGTCAAACCCAAGGAGGAGACCGAGTCTAAGGCTTATAAGATATTCTGTGCAGGTGGGTCAAAACCATCAGCCGACCAAGGAGGGGACTTCAACGATCATGCCTTGATGATATTCTTCAAGAAGTATTACGGCCCCCTTATCACAAAATGGTGGATGATAATTCTTATCATAGTCTTATACCTTGGCTACTTGGGTGCCGCCATCTATGGATGTACCCAGGTACAAGAAGGTCTCAGTCTACGCAACCTCGCAAGGGATAACTCATACGCTGCTAACTTTCTAGATATGGAAAGTGTCTACTTCAAGAAGTATGGGCCGCAGGTTGCTTTGGTGTTTACCGAGAGAAGAGATGTCTGGAATTCCATAGTACAAGACATCATGGAACAGACTTTAGCAAAGATGGAAGACAACGAGTATACATTCAGTGAAGACCAGAATCTGTCTGCTTCCTGGCTTCGAGACTATCTTGCTTTCCTGAACTCGATCAATCTCAGAGAACCAACCCAGACCGAGTTCGTCGACACACTCCGAGACGTTTTCCTCACCCAGCCAGCCTTCGAACATTACTCTCTCGATATCGTTTTCAATGGCACCAACATTGAGGCTTCGAGATTCTTCGTCGCAACAAAAGACCTGGACACCACTGATAAAGAAAGATTCATGATGACTGAGCTGAGACAAATCGCAGAGGATTCAAAGCTGCCTGCCATAGTCTACCACCCAGCTTTCATCTTTTATGATCAATACACAGCAATCTTGCCCAACACGCTGCAAAACATGGGTATCGCGGTCGGTGCTATGTTGATTATAGCTTTACTCATGATCCCGAACCCCATCTGTTCTATCCTCGTTACTCTAGCTGTAGCCTCTATCGTTACAGGGGTGATTGGGTACATGACATTCTGGCAAGTCAACCTCGATTCCATCGCCATGACTAACCTCATCCTCTGCATAGGGTTCAGTGTGGATTTCTCAGCACACATCTGCTACGCATACATCGTAGCAAACCGAGGTTCACGTCAGGCCAACATCATCCATGCTCTGTACTCCATCGGCATGCCCATCGTACAGGGTTCCCTCTCTACCATCCTCGGCGTCTTAGTCCTCGCCTTCACAGACTCTTACATCTTCCGAACCTTCTTTAAGACTATGTTTCTTGTCATTTCCATCGGTGCCTTGCATGGACTCCTTTTCATCCCCGTTTTTCTCAAGCTCACAATTCCCGTGAAGTCTCGCGTGGAAGATTCTACGTCCGAAATGATCATCGAGGATGGTGTTCGGATGAGGAGTCCAAAAAAGCACGGTGAGATCAACACCGCGATGTTCCCGGTCCCAGCCGACCGTCAACCGAGGCCGGCCTACGGTTCCTCCCAGGTGGCACCCAGGCCGTTCTCTGTACCCTACTCCATCAGTAGCCGTAACAGCATGGCCGCAAACACCCCGTTGCCCCCAAGTCCCCCGTCACCTGAACAAGATTACCTGCGAGATTTGGCTAGTGCTGGGCCCTGCCACATCCCCAGAGCTAGGCCCATGTCAGCGCAAAGCATGCGTCAAGACGGTTTTTCATAAATCTCCCCCCCCCAAAAAAAAAAAAAAAAAAAAAAAAAAAAAAAAAGAATTGTTTGTTGTGTTATTTTGTAAGAGTATATGTTTGTATGCATTTTTTATATATTAAATAGGATGCCAACAGATGCCTAAAAAACTCAAATTAAAACCGTGCGGAAATACTCTAAACTTAGATATTTTTTCTGGGTAAGGGATACCACTATTTGTTTTCAATACTGAATATACAACTACCCTAAAACACAAATAAGGTTTTAAGTTAAGTGATTCTCAAATTTACTGATTTATGCTCATACAGGTAGCATAACATCAAAGTCATCGTTTAGTTTGTTCGAAGAAAAAAATAAAAAAAAACCTACGTACACGAGAGTTTCTTGTTACCAATATTTTGTCACAGTATATTTTTTATAATAACTTTTAGAAATGTTTAAAGGATGTAATCAAATGTCTTTAACGGCAGTGGACACTTTTGGTAATTACTCAAAATAAATTTTAGCATAAAAACTCACTTGGTTACATGGAGAGCTGGTGATAGTCCAAAACAGTGTGAGAAACTGCTACTTCTGAAGTAACGTAGTGTTCGAGAAAGAAGTCATTTTTACAGGTTTGTTATTTTATGCATTGTTGAGATCCACCAAGTTAAGAAGACTGGTGTTTGACAATTGCTAATAGTGTCCAGTGCCTTTAAGCAACTCAAACTAAAAGCGTGGAGTAAATATCTACACTGATATTGTTACTGATACTCTTCGGAGTTAGGGATAATTGTTTGTATCGTGAAATTTAATATACAGCTACACTGAAAGCCTATGCGTTTTTACATTTCTATAGCATTATTCATTTTACTGTCTTATGCTCCTACAATAGCATAAAATAAGAAGTAATTAAATAATTTGTTTGGGAAAAACAAAAAGACACTACGCACACGCAAATTTCTTGAAACCAAAAGAACCAATGAGTCTTTAAGTTTCTAGGTAATTTTAATCAATTGTATTGATTATTACTCCTACAGAAACATGACATCAGATGTGACGTATGATTTGTTTCGGAAAAATGGGTAATTTACATCTGCACTTCTCAATGAAATCACTTTGAAAAATATTAGGTTATCCCGCCCTTAAATTGAAACGGTGCGTTTTAAAGGCAGTGGACACTATTGGTAATTGTCAAAGACTAGCCTTCACAGTTGGTGTATCTCAACATAATGCACAAAATAACCAACCTGTGAAAATTTGAGCTCAATCGGTCATCGAAGTTGCGAGGTAATAATGAAAGAAGAAAACACCCTTGTCACACGAAGTTGTGTTTGTGTGCGTTTAGATGGTTGATTTCGAGACCTCAAGTTCTAAATCTGAGGTCTCGAAATCAAATTCGTGGAAAATTACTTTTTTCTCGAAAACTACATTACTTCAGAGGGAGCAGTTTCTCACAATGTTTTTTACTATCAACCTCTCGCCATTACTCTTTACCAAGTAAGTTTTTATGCGAATAAATATTTTGAGTAATTACCAATAGTGTCCAGTGCCTTTAATTGTAAGGTGTGTTTTAATAGTCTCGTTGGCATTCTTTATTTTTTCAAACCCACCACAACTCATAAGAATAATTATGTACAGAGTGATTTAAATATAAACAGATGTTTATTATAAGTGATTTTGAAAATATAGTATTACTGTTCAGTGCTGAAATTTTAAAATATGGAACCGTTTTTACGGAACTTTGATACGCTTTTTGCGGATTTTTATTTGTGTACATTAAATATGGCATGTCAGATTTTTGGCCGATTTGACCCCAAAATTTTGATTTAAAATTCAATAGGTATTTTGATGGGGGTCGAGAAAGTTACAAGCTTTCATTTGAGCCATTGCTCGAAAAAGTCCGCCAATTATTAGAAGCAGTGAAATAAAGTGCTCAAAATTAGTTTTTGTCGGGATCCCGACAATATATCACGTGACCAATTCTTATGTGTTTTAAAAGAAACGTTGGTTCCTGACCATTAAAAGTAAAAGTTTAACTTTTGTTTCGTTAGAGCGGGTGATACTCTTTGAAATACCATTCACTAAAAAAAACAATTTTTTAATGTTTGGGGCCAAAAATCTGACATAGCATCTTTAATCTAAGTTAAATGTACCAAGCAACGTAGTGTTTAGGAAAGAGGTCATATCTCACTCAAATATAAAACAAACTACATGCCTGAAGCCCTTTAAAGCATCTGAAAGCACATGACAAATTTTGTACTACGAGTATATTATTTGTTTCTCTCATCATTCTCTTGCAACTTCCATGACCAATTTGAGTAAAAATTCACACAGATGTTTTTGTTGTATTGGTTGTTATTGTATTGGTAGGCATGTTGGATCAAGTGGGAAAACTAGTCTTTTCATTGCCGCTCAAATATACTGCTCAGTTTGAAAAATGTGATGTGCCTTGCTTGTATTTAAAGTAAATGTCTCCTTTTTTTATTGTATATAATGTCCGTAAAAAGATCTTTATGTTTTGATCTAAAACAGAAGCAGCACCTCTAAAAGATTTTGTGTAAAAAAAAAAAAAAAAAAAAAAAAATACAAACTTTACAACGATTTCTATCTATCCCAACACTAATGGCCGTTATGTTGAAACCATATAACTGTACCGAGGTCTTTCAATTTTTGTATATTATTTTGTTATACACAGGCTATATTATTATTTAATGAATATTGAAAAACAAGTGGTGGTATAAAACAATGTTTATCTAAAAAAAATATGAACACCTGTCTGTCCTAATTGTGTGAATGTTGTTATTTATGAACTAACACACCAAACCTTACTGATTTTTAATGAGTTTGGGTGGTTCTGAAAATATAGGGACTTTCACCCGAATATCATTATTGTCCTCGTTTGTTACATGTCACTTGTAAATTGCCCCGCCCCTACCCGACAAAAGCAAATAAATACATTAAACCAAAAATTACAAAATAGATATACTATAAGGACGATTCGCCTGACCAGTGGCCTCACCTTGGAAGCAAATTATTTTATTTCGGAAATCTAGAGAATGTTGAGTCCCGAACAATAACACAGTCCATTTATAGAGGAAATAATGGTTCAGAGAGCAGAACTGCAAAATGGTGAATATTTGAGGACTCGCGGTGCGGAACAGTGACCAAATAATGACCCAGCGGGAAATTATTATTCATATTTTATTTGCTTGTTTGTGTTGAACTTGCGATAGCACTGATACCATGGCGTTTTACAAAAAATAAGGCTCGAAAGACATAATAAGTGTCTTGTTCTTCTGATATAGCGCCCTCTATTGAATATAGCCTCTTCACCCCTTCGCTCGTCCCCAGCGCCTTGCTTAAACCAAAGGCGCTGGGACGGGCAAACGCATCATGCACGCTCATCGTTTTAATAATGCGCAGTCCCATCATGCATCACACTCACACTGCACCATATTTCTATGCAATGCATACATGATGTACTTTCTGAACAAGAATCTGTTCAAGCGATTAGCCCATCCCAGCGGTCCTGGATAGACTGGCCGCTGGGGCCGAGCGAACTTCACCCCATGTTAAAGCCATTGGACACTTTCGGTAAACAGTATTGTCCAAGGCCCATCACCTCGTGTATCACAACTTATATACAAAATAACAAACCTGTGCAAATTTAGTTATTGTTTTGCATAATGTTGAGATACACCAACTGTGAAGGCTAGTCTTTGACAATTACCAATAGTGTCCACTGCCTTTAAATTCCCATATGGGGGACAACATCTGCGGTGGACAGATAACCCTGGGAGACCAGCCACACATTGTCCCTTCATGAAAAAATCTAAACGCAGAGTATATATTGATTTTTATTTATGGATCCCGGCGTGCCAGCACTGTAAACTTCAATATAAATACAACAAAAATCAAATCGAAATGGGAAACGCAAAACTGTATAATTTTTCTTTTTTAATCACAAAAAAAAAAAAAGAAAAAAAAAAAGAGGAAAAGAATGTGTTCGGGCATTGGCTAGTATTAGTGCAATCACAAAACTTAACAATTTAACCACTTGCAAGGATGGATATATAACAATATCTGAAAAACATATATTTTCCAAATTATTGTATGATTCTTTTTAAAGGATTTCCCTGTTCGTGAAAATTATAATGATTTGTGTACGCTGCCGTTTTGGGGGAGATCTGTCCTTCATAGAATTATGTTCCCCGTAGACCTTTTCGCAAATACTGGTGCGCGCGCGTAAAGCTTGGACTTTGGTGCATTGTGGTCTAGCTGGTATCCAAATTTGATCCATATCTATCCCACAATGCACCTCATTCAACAGTCTGCGCTTGCGCAATGGCATTTGCGAAAAGGTCTATTAAAGGTGGATTGTTGCGTCTGATAGCGCCCCCAACTTTCTTCCGCCCATGCTACCGTTTGGTGTACACACACATGTGTGCGCGAACGGGGGATAATGAACAGGACGGGACAAAATGCATTCGACTAACAAATAGTGCAAAACGGGAAAAATAGGACGAGAAATTAATGATCAGGACGGTGTTAATTTCCACAAGGATGACATGCCACTGGACCTTCTAATTTCAATCCAAGACGGCGCGAGTTACGCTATTAATGGGTGCGTTCGTGTAGCTTCCCTGGGTCGACCCCGGTGTGTGGAGTTTTTTTTTTTTCAGGACAAACGTGTGCAGATAATTACCCACGTTTGTCCTGAAAAAAAAAAACCGCCACACACCGGGGTAGGCCCAGGGGAGCTAAACGAACGCACCCAGTATAGATTACTCTAAATAATTATTGGCATAAAACCTTTCTTGGTAACGAGTATTAAATGAAGAGAGGTTGGTAATATAAAACATTGTGAGAAACGTCTCTAACTGAAGTAATGTAGCTTTCGAGAAAGATTTTTTTTCCCTTAAAAATTTGATTTCGAGACTTCATATTTAGAGATTGAGGTCTCGAAATCAAGCATTTGAAAGCACACAACTCTGTGTGACAAGGGTGTTTTTTATTTCATTGTTATCTCGCAACTTTGACGACTAACTGAGCTCAAATTTTTACTTTATGCATATGTTGAGATACACCAAGTGAGACTACTGGTCTTTAACAATTACCATTATAACACCCCTTGCAAGTATTCTGCCTGCTCATTGGTTTAGAACGCGTCACATGACATGTCTTAGTTTTGCTAGACGACGGCCGTGTGATAGTGCGTCGGTTTGCCATGCGCTAGTCCGAAGACTAGCACACGGCGCCGTGCGCTAGTCCGACAGACTAGCACACGGCGTGCAGTACCCAGACGTCCGTTGCGTGTACGAGGATGATAAATTAATAGTCTGTAACCATTTCGGATTGCACGACACTCATGCAACACAGTAAGTAAAAGTGTTTGCAATCTGTATTCGCGTCGTCCGTGGATTGTAGCATTCAGGTCTGTAACTTAATAATAATAGTACAGTATTCAGAAATGTTTGGGGTGTTATAAAACAAATATTGACTTGACCTCGGTGATCCCCGGAGCTTCGGGAAAATAGAACGCTCCGGGGATCACCTCGGGAGTCATAGTTTTAACCATAGCACTCGAAGCAGTCAATATTTGTATAATAGTGTATACTGCCTTTAATGCCTTGTGCATGGTTAGGACTGCTGTTTAGTAGCCTATATACATTATGTTCTTAACAAACATTAGCCTCTCTCCACGCGTTCGAGATATTTGCATCACCGCCTTATAAGTGGTATAATGATCCGTTGATGAAGCTAAACATAAAACAAAAAGATGGAGATCAATGGGAAACTTTAGACTATCTGCCAATCACCAAGAGAGGGCGCTCTTCACCAGGTAATGTCAACAACTTAGGAATAGGAGCAGCATGAGTGACGGTCACCGACAGCAAATACCTTGTGTTTTGCGTGTTTTTGATTTTGTATTTTAGATTTTGCCAAACTGTATTTTGTTTTTCATAACACTTTGCCAGCATAAACCAAACTGTTCTGGAACAGGACGTACTGGACACGAGTTCCCCAAGGATAACAAGCGGTGTGCATGAGTTTTTGGGAGTGTTTCTTCTAGGGTAATTAGCAAAAATTCCAAAATGCTGACCTACCAAAAATTGAGAAGAAATCTGAAGTTTAGTTGTATGACAATGTATCTGATTTAATTTTCAAGAGGCTGAGAGACTTTTAAATATTTTTTGAGTATTTTTGAATTTTTAGCATTTACCATTGTTTGCTATAGGAGTTGTGCACCCTTACCTGGTAGGTCTGCTGCCCTCTAGTGGCAGAGCTTTCAAAAAGTCTCCCATTATGTCAGCGCACATAGACTATTTCTAGTGTTTTCATTGGTCAATGATGATGTCATTGTATGGCAGAATTGTATGGCAAAATATTTTGCCATACACGCGTTACGAAAAATGGCGTGTGCGCGTCCATAAAAATTGTCTCACAACGAAACCGCACGCGCAATAGACCTTTTCGCAAATACCGGGGCGCGCGCGTAAAGCTTGGAATTAGGTGCATTGTGGTCTTGCTGGTATCCAAATTTGATCCATATCTATCCCACAATGCAGCTCATTCAACAGTCTGCGCTTGCGCATTGGTATTTGCGATAAGGTCTATGAGACACTCAGCGTTCTCCGCCCTCTCGCGGTCAAAAATATGGCCCATAAAGGGGCAAGTAAGTGGAAAAAGTCGCATAATAAAGAGAACGGGTGTACATTGTTTAGTGCTAAGAATAATCACATCACCACCATACCCTGTTATACTCTCACAAACTAATCTGTGTAAAATATATTAATATAAGACAATTTGAAGACATCGGTACTGGTTTAAACAAAACGGTCACGTGTATCTTTTTGCTTGACTTTTCTTTTTTAAAGCAAAATACTTTTCGGGGTCACTTTACTTTGCTTCTGGTTTATATCAACTCAATGTAAAAATAGTATTAAGATATCTGTTGGTGATCGACTGTGCATTACTTATTTAAAGTTTCTAACACTATCATATTAAAACGAGTCTATCGAAAAGAGAAGGGGTTCGCCCCGGTGTTCCTGGTTGTGGCTGCTTAATGCGCCGTAGCACCTTGTAAACCCGTATAAGGTGCTAAATAATTGGGTCTCAGAATTCATCACTGCAATAACCTATCTTTCTGAAAGTTTGTATATACTCAGCGCCTTGAGTACCTTGTTTGGTAGATACGTGCGCTATATAAGACTTCGATATTATTATTATTATTATTATTATTATTATTATTATTATTATTATTATTATTATTATTATTATTATTATTATTATTATTATTATTATTATTATTATTATTATTATTATTATTATTATTATTATTATTATTATTATTATTATTATTATTATTATTATTATTATTATTATTATTATTATTATTATTATTATTATTATTATTATTATTATTATTATTATTATTATTATTATTATTATTATTATTATTATTATTATTATTATTATTATTATTATTATTATTATTATTATTATTATTATTATTATTATTATTATTATTATTATTATTATTATTATTATTATTATTATTATTATTATTATTATTATTATTATTATTATTATTATTATTATTATTATTATTATTATTATTATTATTATTATTATTATTATTATTATTATTATTATTATTATTATTATTATTATTATTATTATTATTATTATTATTATTATTATTATTATTATTATTATTATTATTATTATTATTATTATTATTATTATTATTATTATTATTATTATTATTATTATTATTATTATTATTATTATTATTATTATTATTATTATTATTATTATTATTATTATTATTATTATTATTATTATTATTATTATTATTATTATTATTATTATTATTATTATTATTATTATTATTATTATTATTATTATTATTATTATTATTATTATTATTATTATTATTATTATTATTATTATTATTATTATTATTATTATTATTATTATTATTATTATTATTATTATTATTATTATTATTATTATTATTATTATTATTATTATTATTATTATTATTATTATTATTATTATTATTATTATTATTATTATTATTATTATTATTATTATTATTATTATTATTATTATTATTATTATTATTATTATTATTATTATTATTATTATTATTATTATTATTATTATTATTATTATTATTATTATTATTATTATTATTATTATTATTATTATTATTATTATTATTATTATTATTATTATTATTATTATTATTATTATTATTATTATTATTATTATTATTATTATTATTATTATTATTATTATTATTATTATTATTATTATTATTATTATTATTATTATTATTATTATTATTATTATTATTATTATTATTATTATTATTATTATTATTATTATTATTATTATTATTATTATTATTATTATTATTATTATTATTATTATTATTATTATTATTATTATTATTATTATTATTATTATTATTATTATTATTATTATTATTATTATTATTATTATTATTATTATTATTATTATTATTATTATTATTATTATTATTATTATTATTATTATTATTATTATTATTATTATTATTATTATTATTATTATTATTATTATTATTATTATTATTATTATTATTATTATTATTATTATTATATTATTATTATTATTATTATTATTATTATTATTATTATTATTATTATTATTATTATTATTATTATTATATTATTATTATTATTATTATTATTATTATTATTATTATTATTATTATTATTATTATTATTATTATTATTATTATTATTATTATTATTATTATTATTATTATTATTATTATTATTATTATTATTATTATTATTATTATTATTATTATTATTATTATTATTATTATTATTATTATTATTATTATTATTATTATTATTATTATTATTATTATTATTATTATTATTATTATTATTATTATTATTATTATTATTATTATTATTATTATTATTATTATTATTATTATTATTATTATTATTATTATTATTATTATTATTATTATTATTATTATTATTATTATTATTATTATTATTATTATTATTATTATTATTATTATTATTATTATTATTATTATTATTATTATTATTATTATTATTATTATTATTATTATTATTATTATTATTATTATTATTATTATTATTATCAATTTAGCAGTTTATTGAGTGGCATTGAAAACTGACTTTCTAAGGTACTGGACCTTTTTGGTAATTGTCAGAGACCAATATTCCAACTTGATCCAAACAAATGCATAAAATAAACAAATCTGTGAATATTACGACTCAACTGGTCATCGATACAAATTATCAAAAAACACCCTCGTTGAACACATAATGTGTGCTTTTATGCCTAAAAAGGCTTTTAAATATTCGGGTGAGAAATTACCTCTTTCTAAAAAAACTACGTTTCCTTATTAGAGGGAGTCAATACCATCAGTGTCCAGTGCCCTTTTAATAACAAATTTGCCGATAAAAAATTTCACAACTCATTCTGCAGAGTAGATTCAGCTGTTGCCGGGGTCTGGCATGAGATTATTTGCCCCCCCCCCCCGGAGAGTTTGTCCCCATATGGCGTAAAGCTTCTTTGAAAAACACTATTTTCTTCCTCCTCCAGTTTCAGGCAGAGGGTCAAGCATTCACACAGGATAAACAGATTTCCCCTGCAATTTGTGGTCTGTTTGGGTGCGTTTCTAAAGGTTTATAAGCTAAAAAATAACTTTATAGCTAATAGCTAATAATAAGTGATTTTTCTTTTGGAATTCAGCTACAACTTAACGGCGAAATAATGACAGGATCTTCAAACTGCATATTTACAAACACAAAATATATTCTGCCAGCCTCAATAGACACAAGTAAATGTGGTGCTTGTAAAATCAAACACGGGGTTTCTTTAGAAAAAATAAAGCACCAAAATTTCAAAAAGGGAAATGAATGTGTATTATCAAAAATATTTGTGTACATGATATATTAAATATTATAACTCTTTAAAACTGTACATTTATTTTCGAGCTTCCTGTTTGAACCGGAAGGTTATGTGAATATTACGGTATTGGTCCTTGAATAACTTAACGGCACTGGAAACCTTTGATAATTGTTAAAGAACAGTCTTTTAACTTGGTGTATCCCAACATTATGCACAAAATAACACAACCGGTGAAAATTGGGGCTCAATTATTGGTCATCGAGTTTGCGCGAAAATAATGAAGAAGAAAACCATGCCCATTGGCATTACTTACATACGATGACGCAGAGCTGTGTATAAACAACTTGTGACAACTTGTGATTAAAGGAAATGTTTTGCCCCAAAATGTATGCGAACGTGTCTCTGAGAAGAACGTCCACCGGAGATTCTGTCCCCCATACATTATGGGAAATTATCATGGGCTGGAGAAGGATGACTCAAAAGAGGGCGCTACATACGTCCTTTACAAAACCACGGCTTTGGCTTTAGATTCGGCTTTAGACTCCATTCTCTCGTCTGAAGCCATGAGCGTGTGCGCAAAGCACGCACAATAGTTGTCAAAACAGCCACGGGGCCAAGCTAGCCTGAGCCGAATGCAAGGCCGAAGCCGTGGTTAAGAAAAGGGCCTATTGTTCGCCATATTGGGGGGGGGGGGGCATGGATCTTGAGTGGACAGAATCTCCTGCCACATCGGCACACAGGGGACCGGACTAAACTGCAAATTGGGTTTTTGTACAATTTGAGCGAAAATGGCGTCCAGTTACCACGTGAATAACGAAAACTTTCCCCTGTTAACAAGAAGACTAGTAGCCTACATATAACTTGAATTAATGTTAAAAAATATATATATAAAAAAACAAGAACACCGCAAAATCCCATAAAAATGGTCCTTATTTCAATTTCAGCCTCTGAACACAAATATTTACAACATTTCTTACAATATAGACCTATACATTTTTTTTTCAATATTGAAAACACCGTGTACATAGTCTTATGAGTTGTGGTGGGTTTGGAAAATAAGGAACGCCGGTAAGACAATAAAATACACCGTATAATTAAAACACACCGTTTCATTTAATGGGTGGGATCAAATAATATTTTTCAAAGTGATTTTTTTGAAAAGCGGAGGTATCGATTAACCAATTTTCCCCAAGTAAAATATACAAATGTACAATGGCCCTAAAACCAAACAAAAAAGTTCATTGGCTTTCATGGTATAGTTGCATATTCAGTGTAACTTGAACAAAACAGTGTTTTTCCCTACCCAGAAAAACATCTCTATTAAAGTTTAGAGATTTTCTGCACAGTTTTAATTTGAGTTTTGAAGGCATCCGTTGGCCTTCTATTTAATATTATCAAAAAAATGCAAATAAAAATATACTCAACAAAACAACACAGCAAACAACTCGGTTGTGTGCGTGTTTTTATGTTTTTTTGGAGGGGGGGTGGACTTATGAAAAACCGTCTTGACGCATTCTTTGTGCTGACATGGGCCTAGCTCTAGGGATGTGAAATGACCCAACACTAGCCAAATCTCGCAGGTAATCTTGTTCAGGTGACCGGGGACTCGGTGGCAACGGGGTATTTGCAGCCATGCTCTTGCGGCTGCTGATGGAATAGGGTACAGAGAACGGCCTGAGTGCCACCTGGGAGGAACCGTAGGCCGGCCTCGGTTGACGGTCGGCTTGAACCGGGAACATCGCGGTGTTGATCTCACCGTGCTTTTTAGGACTCCTCATCCCGACACCATCCACGATGATCATTTTGGACGTAGACTCTTCCACGCGAGATTTCACGGGGATTGTGACCTTGAGGAAAACAGGGATGAAAAGGAGTCCATGCAAGGCACCGATGGAAATGACAAGAAACATAGTCTTGAAGAAGGTTCGGAAGATGTAAGAGTCTGTGAAGGCGAGGACTAAGACGCCGAGTATGGTAGAGAGGGAACCCTGTACGATGGGCATGCCGATGGAGTACAGCGCATGGATGATGTTGGCCTGGCGTGAACCTCGGTTTGCTACGATGTATGCGTAGCAGATGTGTGCTGAGAAATCCACACTGAACCCTATGCAGAGAATGATGTTAGTCATGGCGATGGAATCGAGGTTGACTTGCCAGAAGGTCATGTACCCAATCACCCCTGTAACGATAGAGGCTACAGCTAGAGTAACGAGGATAGAACAGATGGGGTTCGGGATCATGAGTAAAGCTATAATAAACATAGCACCGACCGCGATACCCATGTTTTGAAGCGTGTTGGGCAAGACTGCTATGTAATTATCATAGAAGATGAAGGCTGGATGGTAGACCATGACAGGCAGCTCTGAATCCTTTGCGATTTGTCTGAGCTCAGTCATCATGAATCTTTCTTTATTGGTGGTGTCCAAGTCTTTCGTTGCGACGAAGAATCTCGAGGCCTCAATGTTGGTTCCATTGAAAACGATATCGAGAGAGTAATGTTCGAAGGCTGGCTGGGTGAGGAACACGTCTCGGAGTGTGTCGACGAACTCGGCCTGGTTTGGTTCTGTGCGGTTGATTGAGTTCAGGAAAGCAAGATAGTCTCGAAGCCAGGAAGCAGACAGACCCTGGTCTTCACTGAATGTATACTCGTTGTCTTCCATCTTTGCTAAAGTCTGTTCCATGATGTCTTGTACTATGGGATTCCAGACGTCTCTTCTCTCGGTGAACACCAATGCAACCTGCGGACCATACGTCTTGAAGTAAACACTTTCCATGTCTAGAAAGTTACCAGAGTATGAGTTATCTCGGGCGAGGTTGCGGAGATTGAGACCTTCTTGTACCTGGGTACATCCATAGATGGCGGCACCCTGGTAGCCAAGGTATGAAACTATGATAAGACTTATCATCCACCATCTTGTGATGAAGGGGCCGTAATACTTCTTGAAGAATATCATCAAGGCATGATCGTTAAGTTCCCCACCTTGGTCGGCTGGAGGTTGCGACCCACCTGCGCAAAATATCTTGTACGCCGTAGAGTTGGTCTCCTCCTTAGGTTTGACTTTAAGACATGACATGCAGTGTCTGTTCGCCGCCTCACGTCTACCAAATAGAGCCATGCAGGCACCGAAGAAAGTAATCTGGTATACGTAGTCAAAGATGACAGCCACACCGGTATACATACAGAATATACGCACGGATCTGAAGTACGTTATGGCGCCAATTCCGAAAGCCAAGGCATCTGTGATGGACGTGATTGTTATCGACATGGCGGCCTCTGTAAAGGCATGGCGCATGCGCTGTTCCACGGTCTGTCTGACGTCAGTCTGTCGCCAGGCAGCAACCATGATGAACATGTCGTCTACTCCGATACCTGTTGGAAGAATGAAGAAACATTCAATAATTTGATGACTAAATCTTTCAAGAGGCAGATAATTGGATATTTCAGAGTCACTCATCCTGGAAGGAAATAATTATACTACTTTGAAGAATTCGGGTATTTTTTTAAAATTTCCACATATTTACATTAAACTTCACATATTACCAACTAAGGTTCTGTAGTTTTTGAGAAATGAGTAAGAAGTCACAACATAATGTTCTCAGGAAGACGAACATTATTTTAGCATGTAAAATCCCATTAACCAGTTATTATACCAAAAACCATAGCATAACGTTTTTACATGCTAAAACTGAGACGAACATTTTTTTTTTTTTACTCACTTTTAAAAATCTAAGCACCTCAGTAATTAAAATTTTAAGGGAAGCTTTCTACTATCATAGTCTTCAAACTGTGTAAACTTAATGAAAATCTGTGGACTCTGTGTTTTGTGTTAAGAAAAGGTATACAGAGACCCTTTTAAAGGCGCTGGGGTCGATTTCACAAAGAGTTTGGACCAGTCCTAACTTAGAACTAGTCCTAGGAGATATACAAATTGCATGGATAGTCCTAAGTTAGATCGAGTAACTGATCCTAACTCGAGATAAGACTAGTCCTAACTCTTTGTGAAATCCACCCCTGGACACGTTTGGTAATTGTAAACAAAACAAAACAGTATTCTCACTTCGGCTAGCAATTTTGTGAACATTTTGACACAATTTGTCATCGAAGTTGCAAGAGAATAATAATTAAAGAACAAAACACTCTTGTTGAACAAGTTTTGTACTTTCAGATGCCTAAAAAGGGCTTTAGGCCTGAATTACTTTAATGTTTGAGTGAACAATTCCCGATTTCTCAAAAACCACGGTACTTCATGCAGGGGGAGCTGTTTCTTAAAATGTTTAATACTATCAATAGTTCTCCATTGGTCGTTACCAAGTAAGTTGTTATGCTAAACGTTATTTTGATAATTTACCAATAGTATCCAGTGCCCTTTAAAGGCAGAGTGTACTCTCTTAGTTACTTAAAAACTCCACAAAATACCTCATAAACAACAAATTGGTGAAGAGCATGCACTGGAGAGCTGTTGATACTTAAAAACAGACATTGTTAGAAACGACAAGCTTTGAAATAATGCGGATATAAAAAGAGGTCATTTTGCCACCTACATATTTGAACATGAGCAAGTCTTCGGGCATGAGGCCGTTATAAGGCATCTGAAACCTACAAATCTATGCACCAAAGGTGGCCTTTTCCGTAATTTTCTTGCAACTGAGATGACCGATTGAGCCCAAACTTTAAACGGTTTGTGGTTAATTTATGTTAGAATACACCAAGTGATGAAAGAGCCTAATTTTGTTAGTTAAAGGAACACGCTGCCTTGGATCGGACGAGTTGGTCTATAAAAAGCGTCTATAACCCTTTTTTATAAAAATAATGCATATGGTTGGAAAGATGTTTCAAAAGTAGAATACAATGATCCACACGAGTGTGCCTCGAAATTGCGAGGTTTTCCTTTTACTGTGCGAACTAACACGGTCTGCTATTTCGGGGAGTCAAAATTTTGACTCCCATAAATGGCCGACGTGTTAGTCGACGAGGTAAAACGAAAACCGTGCGATTTCGAGGCAGGTTTGTGTGGATCATTGTATTTTACTTTTACAACATCTTTCTACCCATGTGCATTTTATATTAAAAAAACTGTAACAAACGCTTTTCAAAGACCAACTCGACCGATCCAAGGCAACGTGTTCCTTTAATTACCAAAAATATACCCTACCTCTCAAGCATGCAGCCAGCCATTGACATTGCCAAATATAAAGCATAGAATGAAAAAAAAAACTTTTGCTTTCAGAGTTCAAAATCAGTATTTGTCTCTATGATCAAAGGTAAATGTTTAAATCATTCTTCCAAATGGTATAAAGCATTTTGAGAAACATTTTCACTGCATAACATTTTGATGTAAAAAGCGTTACGGACGTCAGATAATGCATGACAAAACAAAAATAATCCTAATTTATTTAGAATTCATCTTATACTAACAATCACTTCAAATAAATGGTTAGAGGAATACACATCATATCGACAGACTGGTGCACTTTAAGTAAAATACTAGATATTTATTAAATATCTATTTTTTTCAAGGGTGAATCCTTGAAAAAAAACTAGGATCCCTGTGCTCAACACGTATTTATTCAAAGACACGACAACAACAACAAACAGCAAAATGCCATGTGTATTTTATTGATGCCTGAATTATGGTTGAAAGAGCCTAAGTATTGAGCACAAAGAAATGTCTGGTTTTAAATGGATTTCCTCGAGAAAAAAAAATTACCTTGGTATAAAATGTCTAGGTTTTTTCAAGGGTTTAACAATGATCTCTGTGCTCTGTACGTTTTTATTCAAACATCAAATAATGTCATTTGGATGTCATTGGTGGCTGGATTATGGTTGAAAAAAGCGTAAACATTAAACACAAAGAAATATCTGGCTTCGAATGGATGTGTGGCTTTGAATGGATGTCTGGCTTTGAATGGATGTCTGGCTTTGAATGGATGTCTGGCTTTGAATGGATGTCTGGCTTTGAATGGATGTCTGGCTTTGAATGGATTTCCTCTAAAATAATTTTACCCCGGTGCTATTGTAATTTTGTCATTATTGTTCCGCCCATATATCATCGCGCCCCTGTTATTGAAAATGTGCTTAGCAGTGTAAAGCCTAGTTATACAAACAGTATATTATTATGCCTAAGCTTTTACAGTGAGTAATCCTTATTGGTTGGATATTTTCGGAACATGTTTGGTTTCACTGTTGCTACGCAGACATTATCTGCGTATTTCTCAAAACGGCCATAAAAGCTTAAAGGCAAATGACACTCTGTTTTTCTTTTACCGTTTGGTTGTTTTTATCCTTTATAATTGTAGACAATATAAAATATATAAAAATCATTTCAAGTTGTTGTCGCGTTTCTAAGATTTATCCCAGAACTTTAGGAGTGATAATGTCCTTTGTAATGTAAGGAATACACAATCTTATTAACGTTACTTTCAGATTCAAAGTTTATAATTGCAAAGGTCTTTGGTTCGATTTCACCCAAATAAAATACCTGAGTGTTTTGTTCACATAGCTCGGGAAAGTGGACAATATGTGCTAACACACATCGTTGCATGTAACACCAAGATTAATATTCTTTATAAATTATACAAATTTCCATCGTGTCGTTGCCTAGTGGTAAAGAGCACCGGATTCAAGTTCTGGTGTTCGATCAGCAGAGTGTGGGCTCGAATCCCGGTCGTGACACTTGCTACATAAAGTTGGGGAGGTAGTGCTTTCTACAAGCCAGGCTTCTGATTGATGATACCCAAGCCTACATGTAAAGGGCCAGTAACCCTGTTTCAACGGCCACTGGAAGAACACAAATTGTAGCCCACACCTTGAATTGAAGTGATCTTCAGGCCCATGTGTCTGGCGAATTGCATATATAAAACAAATATATATATAAAAACAATGCGATCACGAGTGGAAGTAATTCCCATCTGTATATATAACATCATTCCCGAGCTTACTTACCAAGAATAAGAAATGGTGTCGATCCCACCACATTGATGTAAGGAACTCCGATGTAACACATGAGACCGAACGATGAGAGCACAGCTAGGCCGGCAGATATCACTCCACAACCGGCCAACCAAGGCTTGCTCCGTACCCAGTCCAACATCACACAGGAACAAATGCTGAAGGTAATCAGCAAAGTAAAAGTGATAGTGAAGTCTTTGATGACATTGGAACTGGCTTTATCTAACTCTGTCTCAATAGTACTGGATACCTGGCGAGTAACTCTTATCTCAGTTGAATTGAAGGCTTCAACAACTTGAAGAAACTCATCCTCCCATACAGCACTTCGTTGGTCGTCCATGCTGTCTTGGTTCCGTAAGATGTAAGACAACTGCATTACATCTGCTGAAAAGACTTCCCCAGGTGAACCAGATTTGAACTCCACTCCTCCCAGCTCTCCACCAAGAAATAAAACCTCATTGTTTGAATTATAGATAGGATAAGTCAGTGTGATTGAATCCAACATGGATGCGTTGTAGTTGTAAATATACAGTATCGCATTCTCATTACAATCACCATTCCATTTGACGCAGAGATCGCTAAAGTTATACCCCTGACCGTTCTGCATGACGCTGATGGTCAGAATTTTCTCATGAAGATTAAGAATCTCTTCCAAGACAGTCTTTTTGAGAATGTTTCCACCGTCATTCCTTTCTATTATTATTTTCCCCGATCGTCCAAGCCTCGTCAGACGAGCAACCAAGGTGTTGTTGTCGCCATGTTCCGCAAAAAGCTCTTCCACAGTTGCCCGGTCGGTTTTCGCCTGCCCATTCTCTGGTGTGTATAAATTCTCCACACTCTGCTCCTCCCTAATGAACACCAAACCAGCACCGAGGGCTCCGCTAAGAACCAACGGCAGGAGTAGAAACGGGAACGGATGCTTGGCGATGAAACCGCCATAGTTGAAGAAAAAGGACCGTAAACCCTTCTCAATGCAGTCGAACGCCATGTTTGTTTGTCATATCTATTATGCTGGCGGAATAAAAAGGCTGTTTTTATAATCTGTCAACAGAGGGCAACATATTAGCCTTGCTTAAGGCTGTCGAATTATTCACTCCGAAAAAAGACCGCCGCTGTATAAAACCCACCCGTATTCACTGTGCGTAACATCGCACGACACGATGCCCCCGTACACTATCCGCATGCGAAGGCCGTCAGGCCGACAGCCTTGTCGGGTCTGTGTTGAAGCCACTGACCTCAATACTATAATAAGCGAATTGTTCCCACGGTCAAGCTCACTACCATAATGCCCGCGAAAGACGAGACATGTCTACATCACACACCGCCACCACGTACGCTCAGCGAGCATGATATGATAGGCGTGCGTGATTGGACGTCAAAATGAATAATTCATTTGCCTCACATCCTGTGTTGTCTGACAGGTCTGACGAAAGATATACATATTCATGGGCTGCATACCAGCATATCCGAGAGCCCCCCCCCCCCAATTTTTTTCCACAAGTGGAAATTTTTCAATACAACACATTAAATCCGGAAGTTACAGACCCGACAAGGCTGTCGGCCTGACGGCCTCCGCATGCGGTTAGTGGTACGAGTGCGGATGACTTGTGTGCACAGTAGTCGTACGATGTGACAGTGTGTATACGGGTAGGTCATGCGGTGTGATCGCACGCACCACGCACAGGGTATACGGGTGGGTTTACAGCGGAGTCTTTTCAGAGCGAATAATGCGACTGCCTTGAGCAAGGCTAGCGACATATCAGGACCGACTTCGCAAAATCGATTACTTTCGCTTGGTGTGCGCAGGCATGGCATGACGTAATACTACCGTATTTGGTAATCTGGAGCTCTGAGTACGCTGGAGCTCCGTGACCGCCACACCGTGGCCCTATTAAAGAAATTAACCTTCCCCTGAAATATTAAAAACAAACAATGTCGGCCATGCACCAATGAAGCACCTTAACACACTTTTCCCCGGGCCTTTCGGCAACGGCCATAAACCCTTTAGGTGGCCCGACCCCATAGGGGTACGTGCCACAAAAACTCTCCAGGCTAAAACAAACTAAAAATCACGAAAAGGATAATGTCCTCTTCGTGAAAATTGTAATAATTTGTGTACGCTGCCGGTTTTGTAGGATATCTGTCGTTCAGAGATTTATTGTTGCGTCTGTTAGCGCCCTCAACTTTTGTTCCGCCCATGCTACCGTATGGTGTACACACACACACACACGTGTGTGCGGCACCTAAATGTAGCCCGACCTAAATGTAGCCCCAAAGGTCCGGGCTACATCTATGTACATGTTTGGGACTACATTTAGGTCAGGCTACATTTAGGGTTCGGGCTACATTTAGGTGCCGCACACACGTGTGTGTGTGGGGGGGGGGGACACCATAATACATATAACACAAATTGTGAAAACATCAGCTGCAACCAGGGACGTCTTACTGTCCCTCTTTTGTTGTGCATCATTTATTTCATTCAAGTTACCATAACCATTACAATCAGACAATGACAGTTTGACCAATTACATAATATCATAAGAACAGTTCCCGGCAATAATTTCTCGTCAACAAACTAAATAAACAAAACATCCACCACCATAAAATATTAAGAAAAACACGTAAAAAATGAATATAACATAAAATTCAGAAATCTACTTCAAATTTACAGTAACATTTGCTTAAGATTTTTAATGTTTGTTAACAGCGCTTCGATGCCGCTGCTTTTTGCGCTTTATAAATGGTGGCTATTATTGTTGTTATTGCATACGGTAACACTGACCTCTTCAAATAACCATTGAGTAATCACCGTTGCTGTAACATTACCAATATGACAAAACTGTGAATGTAGCTATTTGCCATATTAATTAAAAAGAGGAGCAAATGGACAACAACCAAGCCACGGACGACTACTTAAAGGCTGATAAAACCACGTATAAAAAAATCAATTAAAGGTACCTGGAAGTAGGGTTGTTTTTCTTTTAAACATAAGAGTATATGTTTATTACTAATAAAACAATTTTTTGAGTAATTGTTTGCCATGATTTATATGTTAAAAAAAATAATTAAGTGCTTGGGGGTTGACTCCGCCTACCCCTTTTGTGACGTAGGAAAAGGAAGACTTTGCCTCAATCAAACATAGACCCCCCACGATGCGTAGATAAACACACGTGCAAAAGTACAGGTAATTCTAAGACGTGAGTTTGTACGCTGCGAAAAAGGTTTTTTTCTGGCATTTTTCCGGCAATGCCGACCAGGTGTATTGCTGCATGCTGCTGGATGCAGCAAAACAACTAAAGATGGGGTCAGTCTTCATCTGTTTCCTGCAGATCCCAAGTATAGGCGGTTGTGGGCTACGAAAGTCAGATTAACTAGAGCAAAGTGGTCCGGTCCGACGTCTTTTTCAGCGCTATGCAGCGAACACTTCGAGCCGTCGTGCTTCGAATCCGGGATACACCACTCATTTGACATGACGAGAAGAGCCATTCTTAAACACGACGCCGTCCCAACAATTTTTCCAGCTAGTGGGAAGTCGAAGAAGGTATCTGAAAGACGTGACGAACCCAGAGGAGCATTTGCTAAACGTGAACAAATTCGGGTAAGTTTGAACTTTGAGGGTATGTTTTTAGCTTTTGCCAAGTGACACGATTTTTTGTTGGTACCGCATGCGATTCACCGTGCGTGCAGGTCCTATGTGACCGTCCGCACATTATACAGCAGCCATAGTGCCTGCGTGCAGTCTGCTCCGTGGCCGTATTTAATAATACGTAGGCAGACCCACATCTTACAACCGAAGGTCACTAAAAAGTCGCATAGTTAAATAAAAATAGCAGCAATAGCTTTTGTAAAAACCACTAGGCGTTCAACATGTTAAAGTTTCAATGTACGTATAGACCTTTCTTTTGCAACGTCACAGCCCGAGTTTTTGCCAACCCAGATTGGAAAACTATGGAAAGCCGTAAGTGCAAATTAAAAAAAGATCGCTCTTTTTTGTAACAATGTAACCAAATTTGTTGATTTTGTTAAAAACAACACAAATAATTATGGGAGGTATTTTATTTAATTGAAAGTTTGCAGAAAATGCTGAATTTGGTTAAAACATCTGTTTTTAAGATTTAGTGTTTTACTAACATTCGGCCGACCATGCCAACCAAGGCGGTTTGTTTATCACAAAAGAAAGGTCTATGTGTGTAAAATCGTGTTCCCAGACGTAATGTACGGGGGCCTGACTACAAATTTTCTCTTCAAATATCGCGCCTTGAATTACGTCACGAACAGCGCCCTCTCGTGTCGGAGCCTACTCGTAAATTTGTAAATACAATCAAAACTAATATTTTTAAACTTTAGTTAACTTTTTATTCACATTCCTCTCATAAAAACACATATTTTAGTGACAAAAGCTTTATTTAAAAAAATACCACTTCCAGGTGACCTTAAAACCAGACAGTATAATATACCGCAGTTAGACCTTTCACAAGTCAAAATAACATTACTAGTTGAAATATTCCCCACTCTATGCGAATCCACCACCAAAAAAAATAAAAAAAATAAACATAAATAGACAAACAATATAAATCTACTTCAAAAACGCAATAGGAACACCTTAAAACCCCGAGGCATAGAGTAGTAACACCGACACTGTTATTACTAAGGGAATAAAATTGTAGCGACGAGTTCTTAAACGGCCGTTTAAAACCGGCAGGGTCGTTGCCGTGTGATAAAGGCCCGAGTCGAAGGCGAGGGCCTTTTTCGCACGGCAACGACCCTGGCAGGTTTTAAACGGACGTTTAAGAACGAGTCACTACTTGTTTATTCCCATTCATAAATGTCCTATTGTTAAAATACGTTAAACAAAATACAATTATAGACACTTTGACAATTGAAAATTCGAGGTTTGATAACTATTTTTCAAAAACTTTGTGAAGAATCTGTTTGATGCGCGTGGGTTGTGTGTACGCGCGCGCGCTTAGAATTAGATTACGCGCGCGCTTACATATTATATTACGCGCTGCTACTAATGAATTGCGTTCCGCGTGATAATCTTGCGCGCGCCGGTCTTAAACAGCTTCAGCTATGTCTTTATCAACTGTTTAAACACACCCACGTGACGCGCTCTCCACCAATAAGAGAAGAGAAACTGTCTGGGGTATTTATGAATACTGGGTAATAACTGTGGCTGTAAACATTTCCTGTGATAGACAAAAAAACTGCGATTGTAGCTTATTGCAATATTAATTAAGAAGAGGTGCAAATAAAGGCACTGGACACTTTTGGTAATTACTCAAAATTAATCATCGTAAACAGTTACTCGGTAACAAGCCATGGAGAGCTGTTGATAGTTTAAAACATTTTGAGAAACATTTCCCTCTGAATAATCGTATAGTTTTCAAGAAAGAGTTTTAATTCCTCACTAAAATATTTAGTATTGAAACAAATCGGAAATCATCTTGGGTAAAACTCTGCAACGTGAATGTCAAAATAGATTTGACTAAAACATGGATGACGAAAGAGGAGACGAAACTTTTAAGTGCTTTAGGATTGTTGACATTGTTGACAACAGACTAAGAAAAACGAACAGACACAAGGTTACGAAAAACATGGGAGTATGTAGCAGTACAAAACAAACAGCAGCCTATAGGGAATGCCCTAATTTAAAAGAGTAGTCCCGCTAAAAATTGAAGAAAAAACATTGGAGTAAACATACAAAGTGAAAATACATGGAAATATGTTATATAAACAATCTATTCATAGCATTGTGTACACTCTTATAAAAGCCTTCAAGGATTATTAAGATCAGCTAGTTTGAAAATGTAGTCAGAACTAAAGCCATTTTCTCACTACTAAATTCCCCGGGGTTGCTCCATTGGAAACACGGTCAGCCTTTTCACACTATGATCGCTTTTACCTCCGGTCTGCCCCGGCAAATGGGTATACCCGGGAAATAGCTGCCCCCTGAGGGTTTTTAGTCCTTTCTATTTTTTTTTTAATTTTTTTTTCCAATTGATGTCCCTTCCTCTTATCGCTGCGGTGTTTTGTTGTGGGTGTAGTTTTTTGTTTTCAATAGTCTGGTTTTGCTTGTGTTTTAATGATTTCTATTGTGTGATTCTAAAATGTTTCAGTGCAATCACCTTTTTATATTGTATAATTATATTTTTATCGTTGGCAGGGGTCTGGTTGTACACATCTTTTGATGACAGTTTTTATACTTTTGTTTTAACCTTGACAGCCCCTGTACAACTTGTAACTACTATGTATGTCTAAAGATTTAAAATAAAATAAATAAATAAATAAGCGATACAACCTCGGCTTTCTTAAAACGTGCAGTGGCCGAAACCCCGTGGAAAAAGGATACAGTGTGAAAGTGCGGTAGGGTAAAACTAATCCCGGGGCCTCCTCGGGGCTGTATTCCACGAGGATAACAGATACAGTGTGAAAAGGGCTTAAGTTTAAAAAGAAGAATTGTTGTGAACTAATTAACCCAAGAAAAACAATCTCAATTTGTTTAAGAGGTATGGGTTTACTCAAGGAGTTTATCTCAGGAAGATGTTTGTGGAGGGGAGACTGAGTCAAGATAAGAAAATGACATCTTTGTTAGATTAAGTAAAATCACGTTGGACCACTTAGAATGCTGGAATAATGTTATAATTCTTTAATCGCGTTTCTATAAACAGGGCTCCAACGTCAAATTCTCTTTGCGTTGCACTTATCTCCCGATAGTACTTGAAACATTGATCTCTGGAGTTTACGAAAGGTTTAGTGTTCTGTGAAGGCCTATACACTTCTTATTTTAACTTTGTCCGCTTATTTAATCAAGTCCGAGCAGCGAATGTTAAAGCACTATCCGCCTACATTAATATACCACATAGTGGTAACAATTTAATAAAAGAGTGGAGACGATTGAGTTGCAGAATCAATGTTCGACTCCGTAGGGCTTTAGCTGTACTTTGTATAAGCCTTCCTGTAAAGGCAAAACGTCCCGAATGAAGCCCAAGTTTAAATATATTTATCTTTTCACCCAAAATTTGAGTTTTAAAAAAGTCTTCGGGATTGAGCCTTTCGCGTGCATCTGACAGTCTACCATTTTGTGCAACATGAGTGTTTTTTCCTATTTATTTTATTTTATTCAGCCTAAACTTAAACAGATTGTTGTATGCGTGTGTTGAAAAAAAAACATTTGAGGGTACGCGGGTTGATTTCACAAAGAGTAAGGTATAGTCCTGAATTAGGACTAGTCCCAGGAGATATTAAAAACTTAAAGACACTGGACACTATTGGTATTTGTCAAAGACTAGCCTTCACAGTTGGTGTATCTCAACATATGCATAAATTAACAAACCTGTGAAAATTTGAGCTCATTCGGTCGTCGAAGTTGCGAGATAACAATGAAAGAAAAAACACCCTAGTCACACGAAGTTGTGTGTTTTTAGATGCTTGATTTCGAGACCTCAAATTCTTAATCTGAGGTCTCGAAATCAAATTCGTGGAAAATTACTTCTTTCTCGAGAACTACATTATTTCAGAGGGAGTCGTTTCTCGCAATGTTTTATACTATCAACCTCTCCCCATTACTCAATACCAAGACAGGTTTTATGCTAATAATTATTTTGAGTAATTACCAATAAGCTAGTGCTAAGGCTAGTCTTAAGTTAGGATGAGTAACTACCCCAAACTCGAGATAAGACTAGTCATAACTCTTTGCAAAATCCACCCCTGTTCTCTGACAATTACCAAAAGTTTACGCTTAGATCTTTACGATACGATTGTGATGACGATTTAAATGGAAACTTAAGGTCCATGATTTTTGGCAAACAATAAGACACGGTATTTGCACAGATTAGATTAGCAAAAATTTAAGTAAAGAAAGTATTCATGGATTGATTGTTTTGAGACTTGCGAGGGGTATGCGTGATGAAGGGAAAATGGCGACTGTTCTTAAAAATATTTAAAAAAGATTGTTAAAAAGAGAAGTGAGTGTACAAGAAAAGACTCCTTAGAATGACATTCAACACTTCAATCAGTGAAATTCGAAGCATTTGCAATAGCTTTCAGGGATGGTGTGTTTATTAATCTTAGTAATGGGAAATTGACTTCAAAGAGGGGAGAAACATCACGTTGACACGTCTGAGGCGATAATTTCAGATGCTTTCTTAATTGTATACATGTGTTTAAATAATTGTCTTTCGGTGCTTTATCAGTTTAATAAAAAAAAAATACTTTCAAAATATACACATTCAATTTAAAAAGTTTTCGAAACTGCACGCGCCATACCTAGAGAACGGGGCAAGGTAAATCTATTCGTAATTTGATTTGCCTTTCACTTCGATTGGTCTGTATGGCTTTTGTTGAGCAATGTTTTCATTCAAACAACAGAAAGAGACAGAGAAGACAAGACAAACAAATGCAGCTATGTTTTAGAGAAGAAAAATAGAGAAATCAATAACAACGGCAGCAGGAGCATGCAGCAGCAACAACGACAATGTTCATGTTTTGTTTGAAATGTTAAGCATGTTTTTTGCAGCATCGAAATAAGCAATGGTAACAGAACTGGAAATGTCATGTTCTCGAGATTGGCAGTATTTATGAATACACAAATTTTCCACACTGGAAAAATTCTGTGAGTGTACCGGATGGAAACTGTTTTTCTTTTTATTTTTACATGAGTTGCTTTTTTTTTTTTTTTTTTTCGTCTAAAGCACGGACACTATAAATGATATTTACTCAAAATAATTAGCGTAAAACCTTACTTGGTACCGAGTAATGGAGAGCTGTTAATATTATAAAACATTGTGAAAAACGGCCCAATCTGAAGTTGGTAGTTTTCGAGAGAGAAGCAATTGTCCGAGAGTTTGATATCGAGACCTCAGAATTAGAATTTGAGGTCTCGAAATCAAGCATCTGAAAGCACACTTGCTTCGTGTGACAAGGTGTTTTTTCTTTCATTATGATATCGCAACTTCGACGAACAGTTGGGCTCAAATTTTCACAGATTTGCTATTTTGTGCATATGTTGAGATACACCTAGTAAAAAGACTGGTCTTTGACAAAAATCAAACGTGTCCATTGTATTTAATGACAACTAAAACCAAAGAGACAAAAAGCAACATCATAATGGAAAAAAAAAACTCATAATAAAAAATATCATCTCAAAGAATGAGTTATGTTGAGTACAATTGTAATAACATTCTGTAAAAGCAAAACAAATGGTCGTATGCCGCAAATTGGCAATGGATGTTTAACGGCCAGTTACTAATTAACGCTGAAAATTAACTGTCCTTTGGTGCAACTGCTTCGGTTCATCAATGCTTTGGTGATGGTAAAAATATACATGTACGGATGTGAATCCACTGGGGGTCGTTCACTTTCCAGCAGAGCGCCATTTAGGACGGTCGTTGACTGCAGATGACGATATTAAAAATGCTAGAATCACAATTTGCTGAGTATAGTTATCAAAAAGAAGTTGCACCAAATTTCATTCAGAGGAGGGGAGAGGAGAGGAGAGGATGTTTCTTCGATAGTTGCAATCAACGGATACAACGGGCAAATTTGTTGCTTTGTACTCCTTGTCACCCGGAGCGACTCAGTAACTGTTACATGCAACTTGGATGCAACCAACTGCAATTCTCAAAAACTAAAGCACCTCAGCAAGTAATATAGGATGCTTCCTACTATCATTATCTTCAAACTGAGTAAGTTTAATGTAAATCTGTAGAAATTATGTTTGTGTTACAAAAAGTACTCACAAAATGCAATTTGTATGGTAATCAAGTGCCATAGAAAGCACCTGCACCGTTAGTGTAATTTTACAATATAGTATTGATATTAAAAATCAGTCTTTACAACCAGGTTTTCCAGGTCAATTTCAGCAAAGCAAAACCAGTATATTTAATCGTTGCGTTATACTTCGTGCTTAATTGAAAAGCTCCGCTATCTGTGTGAAGTTTCGCTATCTGTGTGTGACCCCAAAACAAAATTTATGTTTTGTTTTGGGTCACACAACCATCCAATTGAATAATCTCCTCGAACAAACCATCACTTCATCGTGTAATTATTAGTTGCGGCGCCACTTAAAGGGAACGTACACGTTTGGTAATTACTCAAAACAAATATTATCTTAAAAACTGACTTGGTAATAACTAGCATTTGGGAGCTGTTGATAGTATAAAACATTGTGGAAAACGACTCCCTCTGAAGTTTTTGAAATAGGGGTAGTTTCTCACTAAAATACTAAAAAGACTTCTAGCTAGAAGTTTTTTTTATTCCTATCTGAAAGCACACAAGTGTGCTTTTTCTTTCAGCATTTTCCCCCAACTCCAAAGACCGATTGGGCTCAAACTTTCACAGGTTTGTTATTTTATGTATATGTTGAGATACACCAAGTGAGAACACTGGTCTCTGAAAATTACCAATAGTGTACCTTCCCTTTACAGGCAGTGGACACTATTCGTAATTACTCAAAATAGTTATCAGAAAACCTTTCTTGATTACGAGTAATGGGGAGAGGTTGATAGTAAAAAACATTGTGAGGAACAGCTCCCCCTGAAGTGTTGTAGTTTCCAGATAAAAGTAATTTTCCACGAACTTGATTTCGAGACCTCAGAATTAGAACTGGAGGTCTCGAAATCAAGCGTCTGAAAGCACACAACTTGTGCGACAAGGGTGTTTTTTCTTCCATCATTCCCTCGCAACTGCGACGACCAATTGAGTCCACATTGAGAAGACTGGTCTTTGACAATTACCAATAGTGTCAAGTGTCTTTAACTGAGAGCCAGAAACACGAATCCAAAACAGTACTGTGTTTCGCCATACATGTTCGAGAAAAGCCACATTTATTTGCTTTACTGTATCAAACGTTCATGTGTTTGCCATTTATCTTACTTTGCATTGTTATTTTTACTAATAGTAATAACTATTTATTGTTGAATTATTAGAAAGGGCGGCTTTCAGCTCAATATTTTTGTCCAGCACGTATCAAGAATACAATTGTAACCTGTTTGATAACATAGTTTAGAAAAATAATATCTTCACTCATGCTTAAAGCATGGTGCTACAATGGCCAGTGTTAACATTACACTCATAGTTGTTTGTATTTGAGGCGTACACTGTTTGTTTGATAACTAACCAACGTGTTGGCATCAATGCAGGTATAAACATTGCCCTCTATTTAAACAACGAAGCACTTTCCATTCACAGTTTTGTCAATGCTGACATTTATACAAAGTGTAGCGATGATCCTATTTTTGCGGTCAGCTCCCATGACCTGTGCCCTACTTCATAGAGCTGTTTTGCAGAAACTACTGCTTAACAAAAATATCTTTGCTAAGCAAAATTTGAGTGAGGCACCGGTCAAAACAATGCCAACTGAGTGTAATTTTGACTGGTGACCTGTGATAATTAGCTACTTTTTTCTGCTTAAAGGCCCTGACACTATTGGTAGATACTCAAAATAATTGTTACCATTAAAACCTTACTTAAAGGCAGTGGACACTATTGGTAATTACTCAAAATATTTATTAGCATAAAACCTTACTTGGTAACAAGTAATTGGGAGAGGTTGGTATTATAAAACATTGTGAGAAACGGCTCCCTCTGAATTGAAGTATTTTTTGAGAAAGAAGTTATTTTCCACTTAAATATTTGAAATAATTTCGAGACCTCAGAATTAGATTTTGATGTCTCAAAACCCAGCATCAGGTAGCACACAATTTGTGCGAAAAGGGTGTGTTTTTTTTCCCCGTAACTCTCTCGCAACTCTCGACGACCGCTTGAGTTCAAATTTGTACATGTTTGTTATTTTATGCATGTTAAAGATACATCAAGTGAGAAGACTGATCTTAGACAATTACCAAAGATGTCCAGTGCCTTCAAGCACATAATAAGCTTAGCAAAACAAAATTATGATTAACATAATAATAAGATTACCAGGGTGGATTTCACAAAGAGTTAGGACTAGTCCTAACTTAGGACTATAGGAGATATACAAATTGCATGGATAGTCCTAAGTTAGGACGAGTTACTGGTCCTAGCGCGAGATAAGACTAGTCCTAACTCTTTGTGAAATTCACCCCTGTCAACATACCATGTCACATGCACGGTCATTCAAACACGTGGCTCAAGAGTAGTTTTAAACAGCACGCTCCAAAACGTTGTCACCACTTTACCACTTCAACTATTGACTAAATCTTGATAGAATCACACCCAGTTCACTTACTATCCGATGGAGTGTTGTATCTTGGAAACTGCTTTGTGGTAAAATAATATCTGCTGGATGGAGTTTCGGAAAGGATGTCAACAGAACATCATGTGGGTTTCAGTAAGACCACACAATACGAGCGAAGAAATGTGGACGTTTTAAGTGAAGAAAACACGAGTTGACGATCAGAGCATACTGATCGAAACTAATGAGAACCTCGGCGTAGACTTTGTACACACATTTCCTCTGGAGGCACTTTTGTTTTTTCTTTTTCGGTTTTGTTTTAGCTGTCCATAAGGAAGTAAATATGAATTCACTCTTTGTCATGAATCGAAAACACCTTTATATTTTATGTCAGAAGCGGACATCAAATTTGTTCCGCGTTTATGCACGTGTGTGCGGCATTAGGTCCGGGCTACATCTAGGTACATGTTTGGGGCTACATTTGGGTCTGGGCTACATTTAGATACATGTTTGGGGCTACATTTAGGTCCGGGCTACATTTAGGTACATGTTTGGGGTTACATTTAGGTCCGGGCTACATTTAGATACATGTTTGGGGCTACATTTAGGTCCGGGCTACATTTAAGTACATGTTTGGGGCTACATTTAGGTCCGGGCTACATTTAGGGCTCGGGCTACATTATGGTGCCGCACACACGTGCGAAGTAGTATAATAGTCACGTTACAGGCAGTGGACACTAGTGGTAATTGTCAAAGACTTATAGCCTTCACAGTTGGTATATCTCAACATTATGCATAAAATAACTAACCTGTGAAAATTTGAGCTCAATTGGTCATCAAACTTGCGAGATAATAATGAAAGAAAGAAAAAAAAAACCTTGTCACACGAAGTTGTGGGAGTTTAGATGGTTGATTTCGAGACCTCAAGTACTAAACTTGAGATATCGAAATCAAATTCGTTGAAAATTACTTCTTTCTCGAAACCTATGGCACTTCAGAGGGAGCCGTTTCTAATAATGTTTTATAACGTCAATCTCTCCCCATTACTCGTCACCAAGAAAGGTTAATGCTAATAATTATTTTGAGTAATTACCAATAGTGTCCACTGCCTTTAATACTCTGTATACAAACGTTTAAATGGTGAGGATTCGAAAGCCAAAAGGGTTGCCCTCTGTCCTCAACGAGCTTAAATGTAAGATAAATGCACTGTATCTCAGCAAAACTATGTATGGGTTTGAGTTTTTGCTTTTAGAGTCTGATTTTCAATTTGTGCTTTCTGTAACTATTGTAAATTTAAATTTCGGTTCGTAAATTTCGTTAAAATAAGTTAATTGGTAACATAATATGCGATTGACCCTTAACTCTATTAATCGTTGCGGTAGGCTGTTTGCTACTAAGGATTAAGACTGCCGCTAGCTAGCGGGCTTGCTCGGCGGTCTAGTGGTAAGACAACTGCACTGGCAATGTGTATGTCGTGGGTTCGAGTCCCAACCATGTTTTTGGAACCCAAGAAAGTTCGAGTCCCAACCATGTTTTTGGAACCCAAGAAAGTACCGAGTATACTGTGCTTAATTAACATCGGAGTGAAGGGTAAGCAAACAAATTATATTCTTCATCCTCGATGCTAACCAATGACATACAACACTTCAATCAGTGAAATCCAAAGCACTGACAATAGCTTTCAGGGATGGTGTATTTATTAATCTTAGTGATGGGAAGTTGACTTCAAAGAGGTGGTGCATTGTCGAACCAATCGAAACTGAGGACGGAACGATTTGTTGTGTAGTTTCATAAATTTGAAGAAGAAGGATCGTCAAAATTGCTTTTTATCTTTTATAATAATGTAGTAATAATTTGGGGTGCTAATCGTCCTTACTCGCAGCTAGAGCTGAATTGCGAAGGACGCGGCTACAACGTGTTCGAGAAGCAGTCATGCAAGGGCGCATTCAGCTGCCAGCCACATCAACCCATTGTGACCACGGAGCACAGCCAAGATCGAAACTATTTGATTTTTTCCCCGAGGGAGGAAAACCGGATAGTCTGGAAAACCCTCGTGGCACAGCAGAGGACCAACGCACAACTCAACTCACATATGGCCCCGACCGGGAATCGAACCGGGGTCACCTTGGTGAGAGGCGACCGCTTTACGCATAAGCCAACCGTGCCACCCAATCAGGATAAACCGATAACTAAGGGATTTGTCTGTGAACAAAATAAATATATATAATTTATGTAAACAACATGCTGACTTATTATGTCATGTTATGCTTCCAGCATTACCCTGAACAACATTTGACCTCTCACTACTTTTACCTGCTGTTTTCTGGATGCATTTCCAATGATTCCTAATTGCTCCTCTTTTTGCTATAAGTTGACATAATGTGTGTTTGTGCTTCGTCATGCCTCTGACGAAAGTCCGGTTTGGATCGAAAGCTAAGGTCATCTCACTAATTGGACGTCCTTTAATCTTTCCTTTTTTTTTTTTTTTTTTTTTTTAATTCTTACCCTTTTGAACCACGGCTCCGGCTTTGGATTCGGCTTCATCAGGCTCCCGCTCTTTCGTCTGAAGCCCTGAGCATGTACGCAATGCACGCGCAATTTCCGAAACAAGTGTGAGCACCAAGCTATCGGGCCTTAGCCGAATCTGGAGCTGAGAAGCCGTGGTTTTTCGTAAAGGTCCCTATAGCTACCGCGTAATGATCGTCAAAATAGACATTTACATTATTGCAAATCAAACCGCACTCGTTAGCATGGACGGCCGAACGTTAGTAAAACATACAATCGTGCAAGCAGATGTTCCGACCAAGTTCAACATATAAATAATAAATCTCACATGATTGTTTGCTTTGTAACTAACAAGTTCAACATTATTTTTGAATAGATGTGTGACATTGACCATCTGTTTTCTCTTTGCGTTATTTTTTTATTACGGCTTTTAATAAAATAAATAAATAATTTGTTCATTTATATTGCGCTCATTCCATAATATGTACACAAGCGCATAACAAAATAATTATAAAAATATAACATTTTACAACAGGAAAATATACAGCAATCCAAACAAACTGAAAATACAAGAACCTTACAGAACAATCCGAAGAGTTAAAATTGCAAAACATTAAGACAGACCAAAACATGCTTTTGCATAATTTTCCAACCTCGGCTGGCAAAAACATACTCGTGCTGTGACGTAGCAATAGAAAGGTATATGGTCGGTTTGTTGTATCCATGTTGTCTCATCAGTTTCGATGATTTGCACCCCAAATATCCAAATCACACAACAACAGTTGATGACGTCACGATGACGTAACAAAGAAAAAAATACTAGCACAGTCTGTAATACTATTAACCAAAGTCGTTAGGAGAAAACCCTCAATTTTGGGCTGCGTTGCTAAATCGAGCAGCTCCGGGGGGAAATAAATTACATGCCGGAACCCACACCGGGCGCGGTCAGAAGGCAGTTTGTGTTACGGATAAATAACTGTGTTTTGGAGGAACAATTAATCTAATGGTAAAGATTGAAACATTCTTAAAATGTACACATTTTGGTTCACTACTAATAGGCTAAATCAGATTATGTTTTTGTATGCATGCATAGTAGGATTTTTGTGCACACATTATAATGGGTTCATGTAGACTAATCAGCCACCCAACACTATGTTTCAATCCCTGAGTTCACTCACCCAGAAATCACTATACAGTATAAAAAGGTGAACAAAACATCAGCAGAATTGATCCAACCATTTTTTAGTTATTAAAAAAGAAAGTTTATTAAAAACAAAAATACGAACCTGGTCCTTCCTCCCACGCCCCATGGCTGCGCCGAGAGTTAAGAACAATATTTTTGTATTTAGTTATGTTGGTGTTACGCGATACCTGATGACGTCATCGTGACGTAGAGGTTGATAATATAAAACATTGTGAGAAACGGCTCTCTCTGAAGTTACATAGTTTTCAAGAAAGAAGCAATTTTCCACGAAATTGATTTCGAGACCTCAGAATTAGATGAGGTCTCGAAATCAACTTGCATCTGAAAGCACACAACTTCGTGTGACAATGGGTTTTTTTTTTTTTTCTTCCATTATTATCTCACAACTTCGACGACCAATAGAGCTCAAATTTTCACAGGTTGGTTATTTTATGCATAATGTTGAGATACACCGTGTGAGAAGACTGGTCTTACCAATAGTGTCAAGTGTCTTTAAGACTAAAATGGTCGCAGCTTTCAAGATATTGAACATGAGTAGTAGGAAATGCATTTGCTATTATAAAGTCGGGATGTGTTTTCATTTCAGGACAACAAAAAATACACTAAAATGTCCTTCAACAAACGTGGTTGTGTTTTGTTTTTGTTTAAACTTTTAATTTTTAATTGTTGGTATCCCTCCTCGGGAGATTATGAAGGAAGTTGAAGTAACAGCTGGATGTTCTTGTGAACTAGGGCATTCATTATACAATTTCTGGTACTGCATTTCGGAAACTATAGCCTTCGCATTCTACCCCTCGAACATTAACTTATTCTGAAGCGAACCGGTGGTTGACAACTGACCGGTTCAATTAGTATGCTCTAATCGTCTTCGGAATAAGGCTGGATGATGCTTAATATTAAGTACTGCCTATGAGTACAGTATCCCCCTTTAAAGACCATGGACACTATTGGTAATTGTCAAAGACTAGTCTTCTCACTTGGTGTTTCTCAACATATACATAAAATAACAAACATGTGAAAATTTGAGCTCAATTGGTCGTCGAAGTTGCGAGATATGAATTAAATTAAAAAACACCCTTGTCACACGAAGTTGTGTGCTATCAGATGCTTGATTTCAAGACCTCAGATTCTAAACTTGTGGTCTCGAAATCAAATTCGTTGAAAATTACTTCTGTCTCGAAAACTACGTCACTTCAGAGGGAGCCGTTTCTCACAATGTTTTATACTATCAACCTCTCCCCATTACTTGTTACCAAGTGAGGTTTTATGCTGATAATTATTTTGAGTAATTACGAATAGTGTCCACTGCCTTTAATTAAGTACTGCCTTGAGTACAGTGTTCCCCTTTGACTAATACGATCAGAGCATACCTCTTGTCAAGCCGAGTTGTCAACCACCGGTTCTTCTCAAATTCAACACGGCTTGTTTAGCCTGGATCCCGCCTTTGAATGAAACGTAAATACCTATCGTTTTTTTACCGTTTCATTGTTTTAATCCTATATGTATACAACAAAAATTACCTGCGCAAATCTTAATCTAGTATTATGAAGCGTTTTTTAGATACAGCCCCAAATCCGAATCGGTTTAGTCAACGCAGGAAGAGTATTTCGTAATTGGAATACACAATCTGAGGTTTTCTGACAGTAACATATCTCAATTTCATATTTTCAGGGATACAACTGGTATTACTTTGTCCATCACTTCGAAATGTAACTATTCTCTCAGAATGCCTTTTTATTAATCAATAGCTGTTGAACTTCTAATTCCCTTTCAAGATGAACGAAACAGACATCTAGAGTGGCTATATATAATAGGATGCAGAAGTGTCCCATTCCCACTGTCATTCTCGCCAAAGGGCATAGCCGTAGCCGAGAGCCATTTTAGTCGGATGCGCCGTCTGTCTGTACTCAATCTTTATGTCAAGGGGTATAAACGCCAAGCTGGCAACAGCCAACATCTCTGAAATGAACAATGCGTCTATGTATTAGTTGTACAAATCACCTGCTTGTTATTCAGTAACTAGACAACGACACGTATTCTACAAATGTTGATATATATAAGCGACAAGCCTGGTATAATTCGAACCCACAATCCTGTGATTGCAAGTCCGGCAGTCTAACCAGTGGACCACGGTGACGTAACGTTACGCAACCCCCCCCCCCAAAAAAAAAAATAAAAATAAAAATAATAATAATAATAATAATATTAATAATAATAATAATAATAATAATAATAATAATAATAATAATAATAATAATAATAATAATAATAATAATAATAATAATAATAATAATAATAATAATAATAATAATAATAATAATAATAATAATAATAAAAATAATAATAATAATAATAATAAATAAAAATAAATAAAAATAAAATAAATAAATAAATAAATAAATAAATACATAAATAAAATAAATGCGGGTGTCTATTTTAGCACTTATGGGATGCTGCCACCGGCTAAGAAAATAGATGACGGTCCTTTTGTAATCTTACAATTAGGCATGTTTACAGCGTTTGACAAAATGCAAACTATTTTGCTCTCTGATAATTAACGACTGATCATCACCGGCTTCCACAACAGAATGAAGTTAAGCGTCCACTGGCAGCTCTGTGCCTTTCTCACTGCACTATACTATTACAGGCATATACTCAACCACTACAAAGGTTGTAGCTCTACTGTTGTTCTGTGGTATTTTCACGCGTGAGTGGACCAAGCCTACAGTCTTTTCTTATTCATTTAATTACACGGCCACTTACTTGAAGGAGTGGGGAATTATGTTAATGGAGATTTAATACGTTGTAATCAGTGACTCTTCAGCAAGCGCATGCTCATACCCACTCAGGACTTCTACTTGGTCATGGTCATTCATCAAGACACGTTGGGGTGAAGTACAACCTCGGGAGTAGCCTGAACATGTGACGTCACAGTTGATGCGGACAGGGGACCAGTCTATCACGGGAGTTCTAATAATTGAACGTCAAGGAACATCCTTGTTCGATCATTCAAGGGATTATTATTGTTGTGGGTGTCTTCGCTGGAGCGTGGTAACTTCCCTGTACTCCGTTGCTGATCTATACCGACAGATTCGTCGCAAGCCCGGGCTCCCCCTAGAGCTGAGATCGACATGAAGTTACCTCCAACGACTGGATACATACGGCTATACACAATGGATCACATAGGTTCATAAGGTACGGTGGTGTATTATTAAGATGCATTAAACCACTTACTCACCGATTTTAGTTTGCAGCACATTTCGTTTCATACTGTGACCATGGAGGTAGAAATCTCAAAGCATATTGCACCAAGTACCAAATATGCTGGACTCGGGGTATTTTGGCACTATGTAGGGGGCTATTTGCACTCAGGTACGACTATCTTGAGAGATATACTAATTGGAAAATACACAGCCTGTAAAATACATAGATAGAAGCCTGTACTTACCTCTACTGATTTTTTTTTTTTTTTTTTTAAAGTTTCGTTTGGAGGTTCGGAGAACCGAGGAAATGGCTGTTGGTAAAACTTGTATCTATGGTAATCGCTGTGCGTTTGCGCTTATAAATGCTGGCTAAAGCTTACAACTGCTGGTATGATTGGCCCTGTCAGCTGTTTGGCAAGGGGCGCATTCTATAAGGTTAACCATATTCAGGGTTTGTACAGAAAAAAAAACTTTCTTTGTACTTTACCAGCCATTCAAAGACAGTGCCACGATTAAAACAAAAACAACTATTAATGGTAGGGGATGTTCTCAAGACTGTTTACTTTTGGTTATTATTTTTTCAAAGAATAGTAGCTATGGATTAAAACCAAACTCATTGGAAAGGAATGGTCTGAAAAATACCACTCTTTATGAATCCTTGAAATCAAAAATAAGGTCTCAGGTTTCTTCTTCAATAAACTCGATGCTAAAGGCACTGGACACTATTGGTCCTTACTCAAAGTAATTGTTAGCATGAAAACTTACTTGGTAACGGGCAATGGAGAGCTGTTGATGGTATAAAGCATTGTGAGAAACGGCCCAACTCTGAGGTAACGCAGCTTTTGAGACAAAAGTAAATTCTCATTGAATTCGATACATCAGCTGAGGTCTCGAATTCAACATCTGAAAGAAAACAACTTGAGTGACAAGGGTGTTTGTTCTTTCATTATTCTCTCGCAACTTCGATGCCCAATTGAGTTCAAATTTTCACAGGTTTGTTTTCATGTGCACATGTTGAGAAACACTAAGTTAGAAGACTGATCTTTGACAATTACCAAAGGTGAGCCTTAAAGAACAAGATGTATAGCTCGTTAACTTGGTTCCTGGTTTAGTTTGAATTAAGCGTTGTGTAGCGTTGCTTTTGCATGGGCGTTATTGCTTAGGAGTAGTCCAAAGAGAAATTGCTTTGCCAAAAGAATACAAACAATAAATGTTACACAAATTTAGTGTTTTTATTTTGCACAGTTTTGAGCTTTATACAATTTTTTTAGCAACCTTAGTGAGGATATGAAATGGCAAACTGTTCTATTCTCATATGCCAATGGAAACTAAATGTCTGTTGTTTTATAATGCGGACAATACACTTCTTAATTATAATTACAAGCTCTAATTATTTCTATGAAGGACTTTTACTGAGTCGAGAAGACATACTTCGTCATTAACCACACTGCCAGCACCCAAAAAGGGAGCTCATAACAACTTAATTGGGCTATTAATATCAAGTTCTAAACAACAAACTGTTAACAGGGTAGTTTTTACATACTTTGGGGTTGAAAAAAAGTACTAGAGCGGGATTTAAACCAACGACTTCCGGTTTAAAGCCATTGGACACTTTCGGTAAACAGTATTGTCCAAGGCCCACACTTCGTGTATCACAACTCATATATAAAATAACAACCCTGTGAAAATTTAGGCTCAATTGGTCATCGGAGTCGGGAGAAAATAACGGGAAAACCCACCCTTGTATCCGCACGTTTCACCGTGTCATGACATGTGTTTAAAATAAATCGGTAATTGTCGATATCGAGAATTGATATTTTGTTAATGTTTTCTCAAAAAGTAAAGCATTTCATAGATTAATATTTCAAGAGAAGTCTTTCACCATGAGGGACACACTCCAATGTACGATACGACCTTGGAAGCAGCAGCAAAAGGGATCAACTTAAGTGGGTGCCATTTTTTTTTTTTTTTTTTTTTTTTTTTTTTTTTTCTATCTAGCGTCAAACCACAAGGGAAATTTACGGCTGAGATGGTAAATTTTAATTAGTTTAGGTTTAACAAAGAAAAGTTGAACATCAAGAGAAGTCTTTCACCATGAGGGATACACTCCAATGTACGATACGACCTTGGAAGCAGCAGCAAAAGGGATCAACTTAAGTGGGTGCCATTTTTTTTTTTTTTTTTTTTTTTCTATCTAGCGTCAAACCACAAGGGAAATTTACGGCTGAGATGGTAAATTTTAATTAGTTTAGGTTTAACAAAGAAAAGTTGAACAAAGACAAAAATGAACAAAGACAAAATTCGTGTAAGGGTTTTGTTGGTTTGTTATTGAGTATTGCTCCGACTATAGTGTATTGCTGGGATTTGATGGGTTGATAAGTTCTTATTAAAGTACAGGGTACCTTCACTAAAGAGGCAAATTTGTGTGGATCATTGTGTTCTACTTTTATAACCATATGCATTTTGTAACAAACGGTTACAAACGCTTTCCAAAGACCAACTCGACCGATCCAACGTGTTCCTTTAAATAGTATGAATTGAACAAAACGAGGACGACTTAGTTGGTCTACGCAATTGTTGAGTACAAGTTAAAGGCATTGGACAATATTGGTGATCACTGTTAGCATACAAACTTACTTGGTAACAAGCAATGGAGAGCTGTTGATAGTATAAAACATAGTGAGAACTGGCTCCCTCTGAAGTAGATGTAGTTTTCGAGAAAGAATAAATTTTCCACCAACATATTTGAATTGATTTCGAGACCTCAATTAGAATGTTAGGTCCCGAAATCAAGCATCTGAAAGCAACTTCGTGTGACAAGGGTGTTTTTTCTTTCATTATATCTCGCAACTTTGACGACCGATTGAGCTCAAATTTTCACAGGTTTATTATTTAGTGCATAGTTGAGATACACTAAGTGCGAAGACTGATCTTTGGCAATTTACCAAACTAGTCCAGTATCTTTAACTGTTTTCAGCGTGCAGATTCGTCCAAGGGTTGAGATTTGTTAGGTCGGAGGACGGATTGTGTGCGATTGGTGGGGGACAACAATTACAACTTTAAAATACCCTAAATGCATAGACCTAGATAGTGGATTTGTATATGTTATTTAAAAGCACTGGATACTATTGATAGTTACTTCAAAGAGTCATAAGCATACACAAACTAAATTGGTAATGAGCAAAGAAGATTTGTTTAAGACATTGTGAGAAACTGCTCCATCTGAAGTAACCTAGTTTTTAGAAAGAGTAATCTTACTTAAATATTAAATGACCTCAGGCCTTTAGGTCTTTCAATATTTGTTTAGGCATCGGAAAGCACACAAAATTGTGCATCAAGGGTGTTTTTTCTTCTTCAGTATTCTCTTGTAATTTCGATAACAAATTGAGTCAAAATTTCCACAGGCTTGTTATTTTATGCATAGTATTGGCATTAACGAAGTGAGAATATTGGACTTTGGCATTAACCAACAGTTTCCAGTGTCTTTAATTGAAAGAAACAATATGACTACCAAAACAATGATCTTCATCGTCACGTGGTGATCGTTGCTCGGTTCCCATTATTAACATTATCGAAGGTATATTAATTTTGGTTTTACAAGCTTCATAACAACCGGGCAATCTCAGTGGTCTAGTTGTTAAGAAACTAATAGTACAGTCTACAATTGAAAGGGTAATGGGTTCGAATCCCACCCAAGTAGTATGCATGTTATGTTTTTTGGGGGAAAGTACTGAGTTACAATTCATACATACACATATGTGTTGGGGTAAAACCAAAACTAATGTTTCCTTCATCCACGATGCAAATTTTAACATTGAAAAATAGGGAATGTAGTTCTAATTTCATCGTCTTAATAAAGGGACATTACTTTTTGTTTCTCTCCCAACTTTTAGGTTTAGCTGCAATAACATGAGACGTACGTTCGGAAGGATATCCATGGACAACAAAGAATTTACATTCGTATTTCGTGGAATTCAACAGATTATAATCCCGAGGTGACTTGGAGAGAGCAGCGAGATGCGAACAGAGATAGCTAAGGTGAGAAAATAAGACTGACTGTTTTTTTTTCTTTGGGGAGGGGCAAATATATCAGCAGATTGAAGTATAATCTGAAAGGCCATCTCTTTGTATTATTACAATTTTGTCAACATAACGACATCACTGAAGAAGCGCGTAGCTTAAATAATTTGTTAAAACTCCGGTTTAACCCAAAACATGTCGTTGCGGTACCCACTGCTTAAATATAGGATTCGAACTGCATCTAGCTACTGGAAAATCTCGCTGGTCTAGTTGGTAAGATACCAAATTTATACTGGTCGTGGTTCGAATCCCAAAAGAGTGATTTTCCTGTGATTTTTTTTTCACAAAAGTCTGGAAAGTAATTATCAAACAGTGCCTACACACGTCGGTGTAAGGGTAAAACCAAAATGAATCTTCTTTATTCCACGATTCATACTATTTAACATCATGTCTTGCTCATCATCATTCTAACCTCCGTAATATTTTAACTATGAAAGACAATGGACACTATTGGTAATTGTCAAAGACCAGTCTTCTTACTTGGTGTATGTCAACATATGCATTTAAATAACAAACCTGTGAAAATTTGAGTTCGATTGGTCGTCGGAGTTGCGAGATAACTGTTAAAGAATGATGGAAGAAATACACCCTTGTCATACGTCACACAAAGTTGTGTGCTTTCAGATGGTTGATTTCGAGTCCTCAAACTCTAAACTTGAGGTCTCGAAATCAAATTCTTGGAAAATTACTTCTTTCTCAAAAACTACGTCACTGTAGACGGAGCCGTTTCTCACAATGTTTTATACTATCAACCTCTCCCCATTAATCGTTACCAAGAGAGGTTTTATGCTGATAATTATTTTGAGTAACTACCAATAGTGTCCACTGCTTTTAAACTGACCTGCTAAACAATAAGCCAGTGGCACAATTTTCCACAGGAGACTGTGAAGAATAAGTCCACAGATATACAAAAAACCATGATGTTTCCCGATTATGTCTGCTTTCAGAAATCAGGAATAGACAGTAGACCTACCCAATGCCGGTGTCAGATGCAATTGTGTCCGCCATGCAATACTGTCCGCTCCGGACACTTTTGCATATGCAATCGTGTCTTTGGCTTTGCAAAAACCGTCCGGTGGACATGTACATGACTGTACATGTATGTGCGCGCGTAAGTGAGCGTGCATGCACTGAACCTACGTATTATGCAGCATGAATAATCACGTATTTTATGATTGCAGTGAATACCCAATGGCCGAACATTTCCCGTAAACATTCATTTCATGCACTTTTATAGCTTGTACAAAAAATGGCGAACGTGTTCCGTCGCCAAGGGCTAAGAAACACGTTTAATTTACTGCAAGGACGGTTTTGCACGGGGGCGGACACAACTGCATATGCAAACGTGTCCAGGCGGACACAATTGCATTATGCAGCAGCGTCCGGGCGGACAGAATTGCATATGCAAAACCGTCCGGAGGACATTATTGCATATGCAATAATGTCTTCCGGATAGTATTGCACAGAGGACATAATTGCATGCGACACCGGACTTATGTCAGCCTATGGGGCCACATCAGAAGAAAAAAATACATTACTAAAGAATCATTGGATCACGTTCAATACATTGGAGAGACCAATGTATACACGTTTGTGAAGTCAAATACAAACAAGATAATCAAACTTCTCTTTGCTGGTAAAATTCGTTTTGCTTTGCAGTATTTTTTTCATCATATAAGTCACTCGTCCATACAAAATGCTCATGTTTTTAGTCTGTATATTTTTTGTTGACTGGTACAGCGCTTTATTTGATGAAACATGTTTAGGATATTGTGTGTATTTGAATGCTACACGCACATTGAGCAGCTGTCAAAATGAAAAGCTTTTGATTCACTTTTCTAAAATATGTCTTCATTTCAAAAAGCTAAAGCCGTCAACTTGTGTATATAACTTATTTCCAAAAGTACAGATCCACCCCGACAATGAAACCCACCTTCCGGGCGCCACTTGTTAATCCCAGTCTGATTTATAATGTATCACAGAAGCTCCTGTATAATCGACGAGGAGGATTAATGAAAGGCGCCAGCACAAAAAAAACATCACGCCGATATATCAAATAAATTTAGTTAAGGTGGGTTTTTCAGTTTAAACGGCACTGAACACGTTTGATAAACGTCAAAGACCAGTATTCTCACTGGGTTTTCAAACATATGTATAAAATAAAACATCTGTTAAAATTGTGACTCAATTAAATGAGCGAATTTGCAAGAGAATAGTGAAAGAAAAAACAGTTTGCTTTCAAGTGCCAAAGGGCTTCAGGCCTGTGAAGTCTTTTACTATTTGAGTGAGAAATTATCCCTTTCCTAAATAAAAAACTACGTTACTTCAGAGGGGGCCGTTTCTCACAAGGGTTTGAGAATATCAACAGTTAAGGCCCGGTCACACAGGCCCCGATAACGAGAACGATAACGAGAACGATAAAAATGCACGCTCTCGATTGGTTGAAATGCTCCACGCAGAATACGCCCACGCTCATCATTCAACCAATCGAGGGCGTGCATTTTTATCGTTCTCGTTATCGTTCTCGTTATCGGGGCCTGTGTGACCGGGCCTTTATCCATTGCTCGTTACCAAGTATTAAGTACTTGTTGAGCAAATAATTATTTTAAGTAACTACCAATAGTGCCCAGTGCATTTAAAGCCAGCGAAAGTCAGGTATTAAGGGATTACTCAGGAATCGAAACCAATGATGCATTTAAAGGCCTCCATCAACTAGTCATGACTCAGATTATTGGCAATACAAACTTACATGTACGTGGTAGAAGTACAACAGCTTTGGAAAGTACGATGCACTTTGAGAAACAGTTCACTTCGATTTATTATTATTACGGTTATTGAAAAAGATATAACTTGTTATCGTGTATAAAATTTATATTGGTTATTCCTATTAGTAAGGGATTATCATACTACGTGGACGTAAGTGGCTCCAGACCACATTTTACCAAACAACTTTCTAAATTTCCAAAATGGCTTTCATTGCTTGTTTTTTTTTCTACCAAGATTTGTTTCACATGAACCTGCGAAAGCAAAATACCCTTCACGTAACTCTGACTGTTGGTAAACTCCATAGTTAGAGACACCAAAATGCCCCGAATCCCATTATCTACGGCATTGCCATCAGCCTGCACAACCCCCATGTATAATTCTAAGCGTAGTTGCGTCACCATTCACAACCCGTCTAATGTTTTTGAATAGTTGGTCAACTCAGTGGCAACATGTTAGACAGAGAGCATGCAGGGACGTTTCTATTTCGGTCTAAGTCAAGCCTTCAAGCCAACATACAAATAAAAACCTAAACAAATTTCAATACGTACTCGTACATATATAAGTATTTCGGCTGGGCTCTTTTAAAGGAACACGTTGCCTTGGATCGGTCGAGTTGGTATATAAAAAAGCGTTTGTAACCGTTTGTTATAAAATGCATGTGGGTAGAAAGATGTTGTAAAAGTAGAATACGATGATCCACACAAACATGCCTCGAAATTGCACGGTTTTCCTTTTACCTCGTCGACTAACACGGTCGGCCATTTATGGGAGTCAAATGTTTGACTCCCTTAAATGGCCGACTGTGTTAGTTCGCACAGTAAAATGAAAACCACGCAATTTCGAGGCAAACTTGTGTGGATCATTGTATTCTACTTTTAAAACATCTTTCCAACCATATGCATTTTATAAAAAAAAACGGTTACATACGCTTTTCAAAGACCAACTCGACCGATCCAAGGCAACGTGTTCCCTTAAGTCTGAGACACACGACGAGCCATTGTCCAAACTTCTTTGCGTTACAAAAGCTTGCAAATTGCAAATTTGTTGACTAGATTAGTTTTGCAAAGATCTTTGTGTTTTTTTAGTGTGGAGGCAAACAAAAATCACATTTCAGTAGCCTTTCTTCTTATTTTTCTTGCAAGCAAAACAAAAGAAAATACTTCATAACAGGTAGCCAAGGGCGCATCTAGCAAATTCTTGCATTCGGTTTAAAAAGCTTTTAACTCCCGTCTGCGTCCAAAATTTTAAAGTTAATATCAACGCATCATATTCACAATGCCTTTCCCTTAAAATCTGATCAAAATTAGCTGGCCATATACCATTGTTGTCCAGAAATGCCTTCCGTCCAATTTAGCGATTACTACCTTTGTGTTACAAATAGTGTATTCAATAAAAATGCACGGATCATCAATTAATAAACAATGGGCAAATATTCACTTGCTGTTCAACAGTAGGCTATTCAAGTTTAATCAGTTTAAATTTTAAACCGATTTAGTTATTTAGCTATTTTTGAAAAGATTGTATGTAGGCCCATGGAGGAAGGAATAGAAGGAGCTCGAACGAAGGGACTTCAAAAGTCGAACCTGCGGTACCGCGGTCGTTTAATCAGTGAAACACCACAAATGGTAAATGAAAACGTGTATATTCACAATTCTGGTATCCAATGACTCAACTTTACACGAAGGCAACTGTGCAGAGCGGCGGTACCGCACGTTCTGTACAAAGAAATCTAATCCTGCTCGTTAATCGGCCGTCCAGCTGGAGGTCTCCTATCTTTTTCCACTGGTTAGACGGGGGCATTGTCAGGGTATTCTTTTGTTACTCTGCGGTTTTGCGGGTCGTTCGAGCTCCTTCTCTTCCTTCCTCCATGGTAGGCCTAAGTACTTCTGCGAAAGGTACAGGTCTTTTGAGTCATGTGAGATGCCAAACCCTACTGTGTAGCTGCGCCTCGGGAAAATAAAACGCTCATGGGATCACCTCGGGAGTCGTAGTCTTAACCATAACACTCGAAGCAGTCAGTATTTGTATACTATCAATAGTAATGTCCAGTTCCTAAGGCCAAGGTAAAACATGTAAAGCAGCGGCTTTCACTAAAGAACGCTAGAAGAATTTATAGATACGGTAATTATCATTTAAATGATTTTAACACTCCCGGGAGATGGTGCACAAATTAATCAACATGTTAATTACCGATTAAATTAATTCTTCAAAGAAAGTGCAATGATCTGGGTCATAGCGTGAAACATCAAATCGGTGATCTTCTGTGACCCTCTGACTCCCCCAATTATCAAAACCAATTGGTACGGTTCCCGCTCTTTCCAATATGCAGCAGTTCAGTTATGGAACAGTCTTCAAGAGGTTGTCAAACAAAAACATATCTATTTACTTTGTACAATAATGGTTGATTTCCTTTTACAGCACATAGGGACATCACGGTGATTGCACAGGGAAAGAAAACATTTGGTAGAAGAAATATTATTCCAACTATATTTACCAAAATAATTTCTAAATACTAGTTGGGCAGCTTGCTTGCAACCTATATTGACAGACACACATAAATTCATCAGATCTTAGGCCCCATGCAACCGCAAGTTGTTATAAGAGAACGGTTCGTTTGTTATAATAATCTTTAAAAGATTAAGACAACTTTAATATAATCTGGGTCAACTATACTAAGGTTGAAATATCACGCCGTTCCGCCCCATCCTAATTATTGTTTGCGTTTTTCATATTGTTTTCAAAGCAAAACAAAGCAACACTGATTCGACGTGAACGAAAACCAAGCTTTTCGTAATATCGTGTTGTGCTTGTACACGAAGGAAGGGTTTGTCCATTGTTTGATGAAGCCTTCCTCAACCAATTACCACTCTCTTTTCCTCGTTGCTTTTCTAGTCTAAGTTGTCACGAAGTCGTGTTTGTTTGGATTTCGTATTTCGATCTTTTCTTCTGATTTCCTCTTCTGGCATTCTAACCTTCTCCTATTTTTATTTCTAGGTTACCATTTGAATAGTCTTTTGTTACACATGTCACGATCGATATAGATGAACAAACACCTTTCACAAAATATTGTCAACATAAAAATCGGCAGAATGGGTGAAGGGAAACTCATTTGCTCATGGGCCTGTCTGGTGATTTGGGTAAAACACACGTAAATTAATATACCTTTAAGCGCAATTTAATTATGTCTTTGTGCAGGAAGTTCTATAAAGCGATTGTTTATATAGATGCACAATCATGACAAATACATCGCAGTTTAAAGGAACTGGACACGTTTGGTAATACTCAAATATCATTAAAACTTCAATATCATTGTGATAAACTACCCCTCTGAAGTAACGTAGTTTTTGAGAAAGGAGCAATTTCTCACTCAAATAATCTGAAACGACTGTTCCACGCATCTGGAAGCACACGTTTGTCTATCAAGGGTGTTTTTTTTTTCAACTTTGATGACCAATTGAGCCCTCTTTTTCACAGGTCCGTTTTGTATGCATATGTTGGGTTACACAAGGTGAAAAAATACTGGTCTTTGACAAATGCAAAACGTATTCAAAACGTATTCAGTGTCTTTAAGGTTCCATTGACGTTTGCTCCACGCCCCGTAGGGACTCCCTACATCAGGGAGGCGACGCAGCGTCTCGTAGTGTCCCAGTTCGCATCAGCTTGACAGTAAGTCAATTTAGAATCTTCCCGTTAAAATAGTTTGTCAGTGACAGCGTTTACACATCAAGCAGAAACGGTATTGAAAATAATTAAACCATCAGTTTATTAGTGTTTGCTCATACGACAGTTACCAACCTTCACTGGCACGCATCCAATAATTTGAGCATATCACCTTTAAATTGACAACATCGGATTGTAAAATAATTTGGGTCATTTTGTAAACTTATACACCCTGCTACTTGTCAAACACATTGTTTTCAAACAGTGATTTTAAGACGTTTGCAATACATCGGTAATGTATTTGTACACCATCATAATTGGGAAGTTAGTTATTATCACATTTTCAGCGATAACGATCCAGGGCTAGAATTTGCTCTTGCAACCAAAATTTCGAATGATTTTGTTAGAATTATTGCAACTCAACAACAGTGATTACTTGTATAAGGTGAACACATTTTCACATCATAGATTATATTCAATCGTTGCGGTACCCACTGATAATTTTAATTGCTTCTCTCCACCCAGGGGTAAATGGGTACATGTGAGGGCAGAGTTAGTTATTGTGATCGATTAGCCTTGGTTGCGCTACATATTTGGCGGCACAGGCTGTATACCCCCCCCCCCCCCGGGAGCTGAGATGGTTGAAGGAATGGCCCAGTGACCAGGGGGTAATAATGTTGAAGCGCCATGAACGTCACTGCGTGACGGACCTGAGCGCTAAATAAGAAGCCACTATTAATATTACTATAAAGCATAGGATTCGTACTGCCTCTAGCCTAATTCAGGACTACCTATGTGAAATCCACCCCTGAGCGCTTTATAAGAAGCCGCTATTATTATTGTGACTATAAAACATAGGATTCGTACTGCCTCTAGCCTAATTCAGGACTACCTTTGTGAAATCCACCCCTGAGCGCTTTATAAGAAGCCACTATTATTATTGTAACTATAAAACATAGGATTCGTACTGCCTATTGTCACCGGGCAATCTCGTTGGTCTCGTAGGTTACAGCATGGTTACAGTGCAAACACACATCGGAGTAAGGATAAAACCAAAAGATTAAATTGATGAAAAGAGTTTAACTTTCAGGAAATCCGTAAATGGACCCGAACTGATGCACGAAGTGTCAGAGTAGTCCTCTTCTGTCTCTATTGATACACCATCCATAGTTGTAAGCAGATGTTTTAAAGACACTGAACACTATAGTGGTAATTGTCAAAGACCAGTCTTCTCAATTGGTGTATCTCAACATATGCATAAAATAACAAACCTGTGAAAATTTGAGCCCAATTAGTCGTCGAAGTTGCGAGATAACTATATCGAAATAAATAACTATCGAGATAACTAACACCCTTTTCTCACGAAGTTGTGTGCTTTCGAGACCCCAATTTCCAAATCTGAGATCTCGAAATCAAATTCGTTAAAAGTTACGTCTTTCTCGAAAAATACGTCGCTCCAGAGGGAGCCATTTCTCCTAATGTTTTATACTACAACCTCTCCCAATTACTCGCAACCAAGTAATGTTTTGCGTTGTTGTTTTGATTATTTACAAATTACATATTACGCTCGGCCTTATCAGTATTCTAACAATTTGTGTGGTTTGCTAATTATATATATTTTTTCTGCCGGAAATGTCAATGAGAACTGGAATGAGCGTCTGGTGAAATGGATTGGACCGCTGTTTTGATTGTTGACATATTACTTATTACGTTTGGCCTTACCAATGTTCAAACAGTTTTTGTTTTAATATTTTGAATATTTGTGTTGTGCCTAAAATGTCAATGCGAACTGATATGAGCGTCTGCTGAAATGGATTTCATCGTCGTTTTGATTATTTACAAATAATTAGTTGCTACGTTCGGCCTCACCAATGTCCAAACATTTTGAATATTTGTAATACGCTTTGTGTGTCGGAAATGTCAATGCGAATTGGGCATGGGATGAGCGTCCGTGCTGTCAATATACAAACCAACCAATCGTAACCACCAACGTGGAACGTTCCTTCGCTGCACGGATACACAGCAGTTCGTTCATGACATGTCAATCTGTCTAAAGGGTAATTAAAGGCACTGAACACGTTTAGTAATTGAGAAGACTGGTGTGTGGCATGCCAAAGACCAGTCTTCTCACTTGGGGTGCGTTTTGGCGGCTGTAACCGATAATTGTTTCTTAGGTCATAACCAAAACGGTACCGAGCTCACAACTCGGTTATCGTTCAGTCTGAACAGCAGAACCAACGACCAACAACCGAAACAGTTTTTGGTTACCGCCGCCAAAACGCATCCCTGGTGTATCCCAACATAAGCATAACATCCTGTGAAAGTTTTGGCTCAATTGGTCATCGAAGTTGCGAGAAAATGATGAAAGAAAAAACACCATTGTTGGACGAATTTGTGTGCTCGCAGATAGGAATCTTTTAGCTAAATGACTTTTAATATTTAAGTAAGAAATTTCCTCTTTCTCTGTCATTATCTCTATCATCTTTCTCTATTTTTTAATATCAACAGCTCCACAATGCCTGTTACCAAGTCAGTTTTTAAGTTGATACATATTTTTATTTATTATTATTGTTATTATTATTATTATTTTTTTTTTTTTGGAGGGGGGAATTTCCAAACATATACCTTCCCTTTAATACACATGAGTTCAAAGGTTGGCTTTGCTCTTCTCGCGTCAACCTTGTACTGAGTCATAGAGCCATCAATAAGTCAAACCACAAATTATTCACTAATTAAGTCAATTCTCCAAAGTGTATTGACTGTGGTAAGTCGAATTCATTGACATCCTAGAATGGACCAAACTAAGGGGGTCGGGTCCCATATGTTGTTTTCTTTACACGGTTTGTTTCAACCAATATAGACCTTTTTTTTGCAGCGACTGTGTTGCCAACCCAGGTTAGAAAACTATGGAACGCCATACACGCAAATCAAAAACACATCTCTAATGTTTGTAACAATGTTGTAAAAATTAATCAAACAAAGTGTTGATTTGGTTGAAATCAAGACAACTAATTATGGGAGGTATTTTATTAAATTGAAAGTTTGCAGAAATCGTGAATTTGTTTAGAATATCTGTTTAATACAATGGGGGGTTTTGCAAACATTCGGCCGACTATGCCAACCAAGGTGATTTGTTTATCAACAAAAGAAAATGTTGGCCTGTACGCCCGCTGATGGGATAAAATTTCTGGGTGTTGCCATGCAAATAAGAGCTTAGATAGTTAGAGTAATATATTATCAATTACTGTGTCGCTAAATAATCCAAATAAGCGTTAGACAACAGCTTGCCATGTGAATAAGTCACTAAAATGTAAATATTGATGGGAATTTCACAGCAATATCTTTTTACTTTACCTTAGATTGGTTGGAATTACTGGTAGTTTCAAGGATTTGTGTAGTAGGGTTGCCATAAACTTAATAATATTGAAAATTAGTTTGGTTTTAAGGTGCACATTGCCTTCGGAATGTAAAGCTGCTTGTCAATGAGTACTGGTTGGCAAGATACACTTTACGGATTCACACATAACATACCTCGAAATTGTGATTACAAATTTTATTTTGCAAAGGCCTCTGCTTTGTGGAACCGAACCGTGTTATAGTTCACGATGTGAAAGGGAAATCACACAACTTCAATAGCTAATTGATCGAACCATTTTATCCTATACTTTTGTAAAACATATTTCGAACCAACCGTGTTTGAACACCCTTCAAAAACGCCCATTAAAAAGGCAGGGTGTCCCTGTACAGTATAAATTAGTTTTATAAAATGGGATTACTTGTTTGCAATGTATATACCTAATCATTTAAAAGCTTCGTGCGATAGTTTTATTTTTCAACTTAAACCGATACCCCATTCTATTGATGATAAGACGAAATTCATATTATGTTCGTTTTATCTGATGGGCACAAAACGAGCCAAATGGTTTGTAGTCAACGTTTTGTCGTTGCATCTTTTTCATACTAAGGCAATATTTCTTCATTCTGCCTTCTCGCTATGTGAGCCTTTTCTCATGCATGCATTATAAGCAAAACAATAGATTGAAAAAGTGTGTTAAGTTGCATTATACCGAGTATTAGGATTGTTTTTGTTCACTTATACTAAAAGCAAACTTTCACAATCGAGGAGTGTAAGCTATTTTGAGATATGGTGAAAACATTACAGTAACACTGTTTGGTTTTGGTAAATTATTATGTAAATATCCAAACCAAACATTGCATTCCTATTGTGGCTTACACAACCTCAAAAAAGCTAATTGGCCCTGCCAGCAGTTCTAAGTTGGCGAGAAACTATTCAAAATAATGGAATGAAGATTTCTTGTTGTTGTTTTTGTTTTTTTTCATCAAAGCATAATTTTGACTGCTTTTTGTCAATTTGTATCATCTTTGTTTGTTTTCTTTCAGGATGTTGAAGAACGACACTGAGTTACCATCGGTTTGTATACTCAACTGGATGAATCAAATGAAATATTTGGAGTAACACAAACAGTAACTGCCTTGCCAGTGAGTGCCGATCCAGCCAATCAAACTGCAAGACCTCAAACTGAATAACGAACGGGAACTTCAAGGAATGTGAACACCTCGCTATTTTCGGCACCAGGATCATGTTGTGTTCGAGACCAATGGCAGCTACGTTTTAAAACAACAATGGCGTTACCGAATACATCTATGTTGGATTATGTGACATTATCCACCACCATGACAACATCTAGTAACATGTCTGTTGCTATGGGAGATGATGATGACAACATGACGTCATCAATACCAAATATGGCCACCGATGTTCCTTTTGAAACGTACCGGTACATCCTCGCGGCCACCGTTGCATTTCTTATATTTCTTGTTACTGTCATTCCCAACATGATCATCATCATATTGGTTGTCATCGACCGCAAGCTGCGAAAACTCAGTAACTATTACATCATCAGCCTGGCAACCGCGGATTGCATTGTGGGAGCTCTGGTCATGCCCTGCATGGCCTCGTATACGGTGTTGGGCTACTGGGCTCTGGGTGGTATCATATGTGACCTGTGGATTGTGTTTGACTTTATGTGCTGCACCGCCTCGATGCTGAGTCTATGCATGATATCGCTGGACCGCTACTGGGCCATTACACAACCTCTCAAACATATGGGACGGATAAGCCGCAAGAGGGCGCTGTTCTTTGTTGCGTGTGTATGGACCATATCAGCTGTGTGCTGGGTACCAGCGATTGTTGTATTCCGCTTTGTCGAAGGGAACTTTGCGCAAGAGAACGAATGCTCGTATTTAACTGATCCCATTTATGTACTTATGTCTTCTATATGTATATATTACATCCCAATGTTCGCATTGGTTTTCTTGTACATGAAGGTGTACTTAGCAGTGAAGAGACAATTTAGAAATATAGAGAGTCTTGAAGATTGTAAGGAAACGAAGGGAGATAAGTATAAAGGTCAAGTTGTTGACCCTGACTCTACCAATGGAAAATCACATCGCACCTGTAAGCGCACGGACGATCCCTTGGAGCTTGTCTCAACGCATGCGTATCAGAACCGTGGATTTAGCTCTGGTAGATCGTCTGAAACCCAGACGTCTCATTGCGATAGTACAGTCGAGACAAGGGCAATCGACTTTGATATCACTACTGGACAAAATGGCGGACTCGATAACTCAACTACGCGCCTGAGACCGTTAAACGACACAGTGACGTCACTGTCTTTATGCGTAGCTACAATGAACCCGGATTCGACTGCAGTAGAGTTGAAAAAGTTGAGACTGCGCAAGATTCGCGCCAAGTACGCGGAAATTAACAGAAGAACCGCCCGAACCCTCGGCATCATCGTGATCCTTTTCCTCATCTGTTGGCTCCCATTCGTTGTCCTATTTCCCATCAATGGATTTTGTGAATGTATACCAGGGAAACTGTACGAGGCTTCCTATTGGTTGGCCTACTTGAACTCGACCCTTAACCCTTTCCTGTACGGCTTCAGTATTGACTTCAGAAAGGCATTCAGAAGACTGTTCTGCAGGAAGTGCATCTCGAATATCCACGAAGTCTCCTCGTTTGACGATGGTATACTTGGTGAAAACAAGACCTGAAGTACATTCTGGACGCTCCAATTGACATTTTTGAGATATGGTGGATATTACAAGAGTGCACTGTTTGATGTGGGTGTATACAGTGACATTTATCCAAACTCTGCAGTGACACAATATTGTGTCAACCACACCTCCAAATGCATTGTTGGACAACCGTGCATTTACTATTGTGTAGGATTTAGACGTTTTTGCTTGGAATGAACGTATTAATTGCATTCGAGCAGCTAAACAACGTATGCATTACTCAAGTTGACTGAAAATATTCTATAACCTGCTTGATGAAATAAAATGCTGCAAAAGAAATGTCTAAGCAAAATATAATCTGGGTTTACTAGGCAACATGTGACTAATGTGGTAGAAGGTCACAATATCTGAAAGCTATTTGGCAGAAAATGCTGCAAAAGAAATTTCAAAAAGCAAATGGATACCAATAGACATGTTTATATTTTGGCTGGTAGGGTGTTCTTGGTATAAACGAGATTAATTTTTGCCTAGCGCTTGGTACAAGTTTTTTGCAACTGAGTTGTGTTATTATAGTATATTTAATTAATTTGTCTGGTTATGGCACAAATAGGAACTCGAAAAACTAATGATACAAAAGATGAATGCACATCAATCGCCATATTTGATAATAAACAATGAATAAGTGCACGCGTGTGTACATCTCTCATCCAAGGAGAGCCTTACCATGCGTGCACGTTTCATCAAAGATGGCGGTCATGACGTCATGTATACATTCATATTATACAGTGACTTAGTGAACAAACTGCACAGCCAAACATTTTACCCAAACCCAACATTGTCAAAGTATTGTGTCCACCATTATCTCAAAATGGCTAATTGGCTATAGCACGAATGAAGTGTAAACCATTCGAGCATTTAAAAAAAAACAGTTAAAGGCACCCCTCACTGCCTGTACCCAAGGTTTTTAGAAAGAAAAAAAAATTGTGCGAGCCCAATCAGCAAGTATACGTTGTAGATTCTTTGAGTCTCAAGGCAGACAATACGTAAAGGTGTCCAATTAGTGTTAAACAAGAAAAAAAGATCAAATAAATTCCCTGCAGTAAATGCTCAACACGTCAAAAAGTGACAGACATAATTAACTTCACTGAACAGCAAACAAACAACTCACAGTTGTAATTTTTATCAAGGATGTATTAAAGGCAGTGGACACTATTGGTAATTACTCCATATATTTATCATCATAAAACCTTTCTTGATTACGAGTAATGGGGAGAGGTTGATAGTATAAAACATTGTGAGAAACAGCTCCCTCTGAAGTGAATTAGTTTTCGAGAAAGAAGTAATTTTCCACGTATTTGTTTTCGAGACCTCAAGTTTAGAATTTGAGGTCTCGAAATCAAGCATCAGAAAGTACACAACTTCGTGTGACAATTGTGTTTTTTTCTTTCATTATTATCTCGCAACTTCGACGACCGATTGAGCTCAAATTTTCACAGGTTTTTTATTTTATGCATATGTTGAGATACACAGACTGTCAAGATTAGTCTTTGACAATTACCAATAGTGTCCACTGTAAATTTTTGTCAGGGACATAAGTATGGCTGCAGTCAGGAATAAAGTGTTACGTCAAATCCGTCCTCCATCCCACATTTCAGCATTGGTTGTTTAAAGGCACTGGACACGTTTGGTAATATTAGTCAAAGACCAATAAATGCATACAATAATAAAGCTGTTGAAATTTGGACTTAATTGAGACCCTTTTTGCACCCAAAATAGTTTGTGTGCTTTTCAGATGCCTAACAAAATGTGTAAGAAAATCTGTAGAAAAGCAGCCAATTCCACAAAACTTTACGCAACTGCGTATTAAGTCCACGTGCGCAACGTTTATGGCGTAACTTGGACTTACACAACTGCGTAAAGTTTCGTGAAATCGGCTGCAGGGCTTTCTCAAACTCTGCGTTCGGTACTTCAGAGTGAGCTGTTTCTCACCAGTGTTTTGAGTTGTTACCAATAGTGTTTATGCCTTTATTCATATCTTGAAGAAACAGTTATGCAAGATGTATTTATTTGACGTTTTGTATTGAAATATGGAGTCACTGTTTATTTATTCATTGTACTTAACAAAACACCATCAATGATTTATTGATGTTTACCACATGCACAATATGTCTTAGTTTTATAATTGATAATACAAGCACTACGTTTTCTTGTTCAATAAGCTGCAAATTACAAAATATTTAACCAAAAAAGTAGACCATTCCTAAATATATGTTCACAACATACCGTGCCTCAAGGCTTGTTTTCGAAAGCAGAGTCGTTGGTTTCTGTCCGTAATGCTGATTAACGTGTGCTTTGTATCCACAGATTATATAAATTATTTTATTTAATATTATTTTTCTATCAAACGGAATATTTATAAATGTGTTTGTGACTGAATCACCATGATTTTGAGCTTCTATGGTTACCTTTTTTATTGTGTTGATCCTGTTGCTTTAAACATTTGTTGTGCCTTTATGGTTCCTGTTTTTGGTAGTTGTTTACTTGAATATTTAAATATTTATTAAATTATTTGCGTGTATTATACGTAATTACTGTTTGTGGATGTTTAATGTCCAAATAATAAAGAATAACAATGACATACCCATTGGCCTAAAGTTTCAATTTTCGATATGAAATTGTATGAAATAGTATATAAACGCGACGTTAAATACTTAGCAAAGCAACTTACTTGGTAACGATCAATGGAGAGCTGTTGGTGATACAAAACAATGTAAAAAACGGCTCCCTCTGAAGTAACGCAGTTTTTTTCAGAAAGGGGTAACTTCTTACTAAAACAATAAAAGCCGGCTTTTAGCTTGAGCCCTATAACTATGCATCTGAAAACACACAAATTAGTGCAATAATCATGCTTTTTGCTTTTTTTCTATTCTCTTACAACTTCAATGTCCAGTTGAGTCCCACTTTTGTACAGATTTGAAAATCTTATTCATATGTTGGGATACGTTAAGAGAGAATACTGGTCTGACAATTCCTAAAGGTGTCCAGTGGCTTTAACATTTCAAGAAAACAGTGCTCTGGGCAAAAGTTTGATTACGCGCAAGGATTACCTCGCTTCTATTAACCATCTTGCTTGTAATCCCTTGTCATTACAAAACGCGTGATTTTGAAAATGTCATCACACAGGGGATACCAAAATACAAGGTAGGCAGACATCGGTCAAAGACGTCTTCTCGATTAGACTGCTATTAAACGGGAAGGCATTATTAATCTGTCAAAATTAGAGTTAAAGTATAGATTGACATGTTTTCACAGCCGGGTTTCTATTGTTGGTGTCCAGTTCACAGGGGAGATTTTTATATACTTCTGAGTCGGAGCTTCGTTTTTGGACATTTTTATAACTCAACACGATAAGGTCATCAATGAGCTTCCAGGCACCTCCAGGCCTTCAGCTTTGGTAGATTACCTCTGCTGTTTCTTTATTTATTTAGGTTTTTCACGTCGTTTTCTTTTACCATTAAAATAAAACAAAAACCTTCGGGATCGGGAGTTAACAGTCTTAGTTTGTTTTTACAAATGCACCAGTGTGTGTAGGCACACAGTACTCCCCTGTGAGTTTTGTGAAGATAAACATCAGCACCGGGCATTTTACTCCAGGTGTGATTCCAACCCACGACCTTTGCCATTCAAGAGCAGTATTTCACCAACTTGACTAAGACAACTGTGTTACCAAGTCAACAAATTTAAGGTTTGTACGAGTTTGTTTTAAACCTAACCATAACCTTATAACTCTTATCATAGACCCTGATTCTAAATAAAACCATAACCCTGATCAAAACACTACCCTATCCCCTAACCTAACCAGAACCCTAATTTGTTTTCTTTTTTTCTTGTTTGAGGGAGGGGGGGGGGTTGACCCCAAAAAATAAAATAATATTAAAAACACGTAGTTTAGCAAAGTCCCTTACCCTCGGCATTGTGACATTTTAGGCCATATTTTGATGAAAATGCTGGACTTGCCATTTTTTTAATTTTAGCCCTAAATTTGATGAAAATGCTGGATTTACCTCTTGCCTTTTTTAAATTTAAGGCCTAAATTTGATGAAAATGCTGGACTTACCTCTTGCCATTTTTCAATTTTAGGCCTAATTTTGATGAAAATGCTGGACTTACCCCTTGCAATTTTTTCAATTTTAGGCCTAAGTTTGATCAAAATGCTGACTTACCCCTTGCCATTTTGTTCAATTTTAGGCCTAAATTTGATGAAAATGCTGGACTTACCCCTCGCCATTTTTTCAATTTTTGGCCTAATTTTGATGAAAATGTTGGACTTACCCAATTGCAATTTTTTTTCAATTTTAGGCCTAATTTTGATGAAAATGCTGGACTTACCCTTTGCAATATTTTCAATTTAAGGCCTAATTTTTATGAAAATGCTGGACTTACCCCTTGCCATTTTTTCAATTTAAGGCCTAATTTTGATGAAAATGCTGGACTTACCCCTTGCCATTTTGTCAATTTAAGGCCTAATTTTGATGAAAATGCTGGACTTACCCCTTGCCATTTTTTCAATTTAAGGCCTACTTTTGATGAAAATGCTGGACTAACCCCTTGCCATTTTTCCAATTTTAGGCCTAATTTTGATGAAAATGCTGGACTTACCCCTTGCCATTTTTTCAATTTTAGGCCTAATTTTGATGAAAATGCTGGACTTACCCCTTGCCATTTTTTCAATTTAAGGCCTAATTTTGATGAAAATGCTGGACTTACCCCTTGCCATTTTTTCAATTTTAGGCCTAATTTTGATGAAAATGCTGGAATTTTCTTACTCCTTGCAATTTTTTCAATTTTAGGCCTAATTTTGATCAAAATGCTGACTTACCCCTTGCCATTTTGTTCAATTTTAGGCCTAAATTTGATGAAAATGCTGGACTTACCCCTCGCCATTTTTTCAATTTTTGGCCTAATTTTAATGAAAATTTTGGACTTTCCCTTTGCCTTTTTTTCAATTTTTGGCCTAATTTTGATGAAAATGTTGGACTTACCCAATTGCAATTTTTTTCAATATTAGGCCTAATTTTGATGAAAATGCTGCATTTACCACTTGCCATTTTTTCAATTTAAGGCCTAATTTTGATGAAAATGCTGGACTTACCCTTTGCTATTTTTTCAATTTAAGGCCTAATTTTGATGAAAATGCTGGACTTACCCCTTGCCATTTTTTCAATTTAAGGCCTACTTTTGATGAAAATGCTGGACTAACCCCTTGCCATTTTTTCAATTTTAGGCCTAATTTTGATGAAAATGCTGGACTAACCCCTTGCCATTTTTTCAATTTTAGGCCTAATTTTGATGAAAATGCTGGACTAACCCCTTGCCATTTTTTCAATTTAAGGCCTAATTTTGATGAAAATGCTGGACTTACCCCTTGCCATTTTTTCAATTTAAGGCCTAATTTTGATGAAAATGCTGGACTTACCACTTGCCATTTTTTTAATTTTAGGCCTAATTTTGATGAAAATGCTGGACTAACCCCTTGTAATTTTTCAATTTTAGGCCTAATTTTGATGAAAATGCTGGACTAACCCCTTGCAATTTTTTCAATTTAAGGCCTAATTTTGATAAAAATGCTGGACTAACCCCTTGCCATTTTTTCAATTTAAGGCCTAATTTTGATGAAAATGCTGGAGTTACCCCTTGCCATTTTTTCAATTTAAGGCCTAATTTTGATGAAAATGCTGGACTTACCCCTTGCCATTTTTTCAATTTAAGGCCTACTTTTGATGAAAATGCTGGACTAACCCCTTGATATTTTTTCAATTTTAGGCCTAATTTTGATGAAAATGCTGGACTAACCCCTTGCCATTTTTTCAATTTTAGGCCTAATTTTGATGAAAATGCTGGACTAACCCCTTGCCATTTTTTCAATTTAAGGCCTAATTTTGATGAAAATGCTGGACTTACCCCTTGCCATTTTTTCAATTTAAGGCCTAATTTTGATGAAAATGCTGGATTTTAGGCCTAATTTTGATGAAAATGCTGGACTAACCCCTTGTAATTTTTCAATTTTAGGCCTAATTTTGATGAAAATGCTGGACTAACCCCTTGCAATTTTTTCAATTTAAGGCCTAATTTTGATAAAAATGCTGGACTAACCCCTTGCCATTTTTTCAATTTAAGGCCTAATTTTGATGAAAATGCTGGAGTTACCCCTTGCCATTTTTTCAATTTAAGGCCTAATTTTGATAAAAATGCTGGACTTACCCCTTGCAATTTTTTCAATTTAAGGCCTAATTTTGATGAAAATGCTGGACTTACCCCTTGCCTTTTTTCAATTTAAGGCCTAATTTTGATGAAAATGCTGGACTTACCCCTTGCCATTTTTTCAATTTTTGGCCTAATTTTGATGAAAATTGCTGGAGATACCCGTTGCCATTTTTTCAATTTAAGGTCTAATTTTGATGAAAATGCTGGAGTTACCCCTTGCAATTTTTTCAATTTAAGGCCTAATTTTGATGAAAATGCTGGAGTTACCCCTAGCAATTTTGTCAATTTTAGGCCTAATTTTGATGAAAATGCTGGACTTACCCCTTCCCATTTTTTTAATTTTAGGCCTAATTTTGATGAAAATGCTGGAGTTACCCCTTGCAATTTTTTCAATTTAAGGCCTAATTTTGATGAAAATGCTGGACTTACCCCTTGCCTTTTTTCAATTTTTGGCCTAATTTTGATGAAAATGCTGGACTTACCCCTTGCCTTTTTTGTCAATTTTTGGCCTAATTTTGATGAAAAAGCTGGACTTACCCAAATGCAATTTTTTCAATTTTAGGCCTAATTTTGATGAAAATGCTGGACTTACCCTTTGCAATTTTTTTCAGTTTTAGGTCAATTATTTTGATGAAAATGCTGCACTTACCCTTTGCCATTTTTTCAAATTTAGCCTAAATTTCTATGGAAATGCTGGACTAACCCCTTGCCATTTTTAAATTTTAGGCCTTATTTTGATGAAAATGCTGGACTTACCCCTTGCCTTTTTTCAATTTTAGGCCTTTTTTTGATGAAAATGCTGGACTAACCCCTTGCCATTTTTTCAATTTAAGGACTAATTTTGATGGAAATGCTGGACTAACCCCTTGCCATTTTTCAATTTTAGGCCTAATTTTGATGAAAATGCTGGACTAACCCCTTGCCATTTTTTCAATTTTAGCCTAAATTTTTATGGAAATGCTGGACTAACGCCTTGCCATTTTTTCAATTTAAGGCCTAATTTTGATGAAAATGCTGGACTTACCCCTTGCCATTTTTTCAATTTAAGGCCTAATTTTGATAAAAATGCTGGACTTACCCCTTGCCATTTTTTCAATTTAAGGCCTAATTTTGATGAAAATGCTGGACTTACCCTTTGCAATATTTTCAATTTAAGGCCTAATTTTGATGAAAATGCTGGACTAACCCCTTGCCATTTTTTCAATTTTAGGCCTAATTTTGATGAAAATGCTGGACTTACCCCTTGCCATTTTTTCAATTTTAGGCCTAATTTTGATGAAAATGCTGGACTTACCCCTTGCCATTTTTTCAATTTAAGGCCTAATTTTGATGAAAATGCTGGACTTACCCCTTGCCATTTTTTCAATTTAAGGCCTAATTTTGATGAAAATGCTGGACTTACCCCTTGCCTTTTTTCAATTTTTGGCCTAATTTTGATGAAAATGCTGGACTTACCCCTTGCCTTTTTTGTCAATTTTTGGCCTAATTTTGATGAAAAAGCTGGACTTACCCAAATGCAATTTTTTCAATTTTAGGCCTAATTTTGATGAAAATGCTGGACTAACCCCTTGCAATTTTTTCAATTTAAGGCCTAATTTTGATCAAAATGCTGGACTTACCCCTTGCCTTTTTTTCAATTTAAGGCCTAATTTTGATGAAAATGCTGGACTTACCCCTTGCCATTTTTTCAATTTTAGGCCTAATTTTGATGAAAATGCTGGACTTACCCTTTGCAATTTTTTTCAGTTTTAGGTCAATTATTTTGATGAAAATGCTGCACTTACCCCTTGCCATTTTTTCAAATTTAGCCTAAATTTCTATGGAAATGCTGGACTAACCCCTTGCCATTTTTAAATTTTAGGCCTTATTTTGATGAAAATGCTGGACTTACCCCTTGCCATTTTTTCAATTTAAGGCCTAATTTTGATGAAAATGCTGGACTTACCCCTTGCCATTTTTTCAATTTAAGGCCTAATTTTGATGAAAATGCTGGACTTACCCCTTGCCTTTTTTCAATTTTTGGCCTAATTTTGATGAAAATGCTGGACTTACCCCTTGCCTTTTTTGTCAATTTTTGGCCTAATTTTGATGAAAAAGCTGGACTTACCCAAATGCAATTTTTTCAATTTTAGGCCTAATTTTGATGAAAATGCTGGACTAACCCCTTGCAATTTTTTCAATTTAAGGCCTAATTTTGATCAAAATGCTGGACTTACCCCTTGCCTTTTTTTCAATTTAAGGCCTAATTTTGATGAAAATGCTGGACTTACCCCTTGCCATTTTTTCAATTTTAGGCCTAATTTTGATGAAAATGCTGGACTTACCCTTTGCAATTTTTTTCAGTTTTAGGTCAATTATTTTGATGAAAATGCTGCACTTACCCCTTGCCATTTTTTCAAATTTAGCCTAAATTTCTATGGAAATGCTGGACTAACCCCTTGCCATTTTTAAATTTTAGGCCTTATTTTGATGAAAATGCTGGACTTACCCCTTGCCTTTTTTCAATTTTAGGCCTTTTTTTGATGAAAATGCTGGACTAACCCCTTGCCATTTTTTCAATTTAAGGACTAATTTTGATGGAAATGCTGGACTAACCCCTTGCCATTTTTCAATTTTAGGCCTAATTTTGATGAAAATGCTGGACTAACCCCTTGCCATTTTTTCAATTTTAGCCTAAATTTTTATGGAAATGCTGGACTAACGCCTTGCCATTTTTTCAATTTAAGGCCTAATTTTGATGAAAATGCTGGACTTACCCCTTGCCATTTTTTCAATTTAAGGCCTAATTTTGATGAAAATGCTGGACTAACCCCTTGCCATTTTTTCAATTTAAGGCCTAATTTTGATGAAAATTTTGGACTTTCCCTTTGCCTTTTTTTCAATTTTTTGCCTAATTTTGATGAAAATGTTGGACTTACCCAATTGCAATTTTTTTCAATTTTAGGCCTAATTTTGATGAAAATGCTGCATTTACCACTTGCCATTTTTTCAATTTAAGGCCTAATTTTGATGAAAATGCTGGACTTGCCCTTTGCAATATTTTCAATTTTAGGCCTAATTTTTATGAAAATGCTGGACTTACCCCTTGCCATTTTTTCAATTTTAGGCCTAATTTTGATGAAAATGCTGGACTTACCCCTTGCCATTTTTTCAAATAAGGGCCTAATTTTGATGAAAATGCTGGACTTTCCCCCTTGCTATTTTTTCAATTTAAGGCCTAAATTTGATGAAAATGCTGGACTTACCCCTTGCCATTTTTTCAATTTAAGGCCTACTTTTGATGAAAATGCTGGACTAACCCCTTGCCATTTTTTCAATTTTAGGCCTAATTTTGATGAAAATGCTGGACTAACCCCTTGCCATTTTTTCAATTTTAGGCCTAATTTTGATGAAAATGCTGGACTTACCCCTTGCCATTTTTTCAATTTAAAGCCTAATTTTGATGAAAATGCTGGACTTACCCCTTGCCATTTTTTCAATTTAAGGCCTAATTTTGATGAAAATGCTGGACTTACCACTTGCCATTTTTTTAATTTTAGGCCTAATTTTGATGAAAATGCTGGACTAACCCCTTGTAGTTTTTCAATTTTAGGCCTAATTTTGATGAAAATGCTGGACTAACCCCTTGCAATTTTTTCAATTTAAGGCCTAATTTTGATAAAAATGCTGGACTAACCCCTTGCCATTTTTTTCAATTTAAGGCCTAATTTTGATGAAAATGCTGGAGTTACCCCTTGCCATTTTTTCAATTTAAGGCCTAATTTTGATAAAAATGCTGGACTTACCCCTTGCAATTTTTTCAATTTAAGGCCTAATTTTGATGAAAATGCTGGACTTACCCCTTGCCTTTTTTCAATTTAAGGCCTAATTTTGATGAAAATGCTGGACTTACCCTTTGCCATTTTTTCAATTTTAGGCCTAATTTTGATGAAAATTGCTGGAGATACCCGTTGCCATTTTTTCAATTTAAGGTCTAATTTTGATGAAAATGCTGGAGTTACCCCTTGCAATTTTTTCAATTTAAGGCCTAATTTTGATGAAAATGCTGGAGTTACCCCTTGCAATTTTGTCAATTTTAGGCCTAATTTTGATGAAAATGCTGGACTTACCCCTTGCCATTTTTTCAATTTTAGGCCTAATTTTGATGAAAATGCTGGACTTACCCCTTCCCATTTTTTTAATTTTAGGCCTAATTTTGATGAAAATGCTGGAGTTACCCCTTGCAATTTTTTCAATTTAAGGCCTAATTTTGATGAAAATGCTGGACTTACCCCTTGCCTTTTTTCAATTTTTGGCCTAATTTTGATGAAAATGCTGGACTTACCCCTTGCCTTTTTTGTCAATTTTTGGCCTAATTTTGATGAAAAAGCTGGACTTACCCAAATGCAATTTTTTCAATTTTAGGCCTAATTTTGATGAAAATGCTGGACTAACCCCTTGCAATTTTTTCAATTTAAGGCCTAATTTTGATCAAAATGCTGGACTTACCCCTTGCCTTTTTTTCAATTTAAGGCCTAATTTTGATGAAAATGCTGGACTTACCCCTTGCCATTTTTTCAATTTTAGGCCTAATTTTGATGAAAATGCTGGACTTACCCTTTGCAATTTTTTTCAGTTTTAGGTCAATTATTTTGATGAAAATGCTGCACTTACCCCTTGCCATTTTTTCAAATTTAGCCTAAATTTCTATGGAAATGCTGGACTAACCGCTTGCCATTTTTAAATTTTAGGCCTTATTTTGATGAAAATGCTGGACTTACCCCTTGCCTTTTTTCAATTTTAGGCCTTTTTTTGATGAAAATGCTGGACTAACCCCTTGCCATTTTTTCAATTTAAGGACTAATTTTGATGGAAATGCTGGACTAACCCCTTGCCATTTTTCAATTTTAGGCCTAATTTTGATGAAAATGCTGGACTAACCCCTTGCCATTTTTTCAATTTTAGCCTAAATTTTTATGGAAATGCTGGACTAACGCCTTGCCATTTTTTCAATTTAAGGCCTAATTTTGATGAAAATGCTGGACTTACCCCTTGCCATTTTTTTCGATTTTAGGTCAATTATTTTGATGAAAATGCTGGACTAACCCCTTGCCATTTTTTCAATTTAAGGCCTAATTTTGATAAAAATGCTGGAGATACCCCTTGCCATTTTTTCAATTTAAGGCCTAATTTTGATAAAAATGCTGGACTTACCCCTTGCCATTTTTTCAATTTAAGGCCTACTTTTGATAAAAATGCTGGACTTACCCGTTGCCATTTTTTCAATTTAAGGCCTAATTTTGATAAAAATGCAGGACTTACCCCTTGCAATTTTTTCAATTTAAGGCCTAATTTTGATTTAAATGCTGGACTTACCCCTTGCCATTTTTTTCGATTTTAGGTCAATTATTTTGATGAAAATGCTGGACTAACTCCTTGCCATTTTTTCAATTTAAGGCCTAATTTTGATAAAAATGCTGGAGTTACCCCTTGCCATTTTTTCAATTTAAGGCCTAATTTTGATAAAAATGCTGGAGTTACCCCTTGCCATTTTTTCAATTTAAGGCCTAATTTTGATGAAAATGCTGGACTTACCCCTTGCCATTTTTTCAATTTAAAGCCTAATTTTGATCAAAATGCTGGACTTACCCCTTGCCATTTTTTCAATTTAAGGCCTAATTTTGATGAAAATGCTGGACTTACCCCTTGCCATTTTTTCAATTTTAGGCCTAATTTTGATGAAAATGCTGGACTTACCCTTTGCAATTTTTTTCAGTTTTAGGTCAATTATTTTGATGAAAATGCTGCACTTACCCCTTGCCATTTTTTCAAATTTAGCCTAAATTTTTATGGAAATGCTGGACTAACCCCTTGCCATTTTTAAATTTTAGGCCTTATTTTGATGAAAATGCTGGACTTACCCCTTGCCTTTTTTCAATTTTAGGCCTAATTTTGATAAAAATGCTGGACTAACCCCTTGCCATTTTTTCAATTTAAGGCCTAATTTTGATCAAAATGCTGGACTTACCCCTTGCCATTTTTTCAATTTAAGGCCTAATTTTGATGGAAATGCTGGACTAACCCCTTGCCATTTTTCAATTTAAGGCCTAATTTTTATGAAAATGCTGGAATTACCCTTTGGCATTTTTTCAATTTTAGCCTAAATTTTTATGGAAATACTGGACTAACCCCTTACCATTTTTTCAATTTAAGGCCTAATTTTGATGAAAATGCTGGACTTACCCCTTTCCATTTTTTTCGATTTTAGGCATTATTTTGATGAAAATGCTGGACTTACCCCTTGCCTTTTTTTCAATTTTTGGCCTAATTTTGATGAAAATGCTGCACTTAACCCTTGCAATGTTTTCAATTTTAGGCCTAATTTTGATGAAAATGCTGTACTTACCACTTGCCATTTTTTCCATTTAAGGCCTATTTTTGATGAAAATGCTGGACTTACCCCTTGCAATTTTTTCAACTTTAGGCCATATTTTGATGAAAATGCTGGACTTACCCCTTGCCGTCGATTTAGTTAAAGGCCCCATTATGGTGAAAATGCTCGACTTACCTCTCGCCTTTTTTTCAATTTAGTGCTGAAATTGCCCTTTGCATTTTTTTGTAATTTTAGGCCTCATTATGAGGAAAATGCTGGACTTACCCCTTGCCATTTTTCCAATTTTAGGCCTAATTTTGATGAAAGTGCTGAAATTACCCTTTGCTTTTTTTTATTTTATGCCTATTTTTGATGAAAATGCTGGTCTTACCCATTGCCATTTTGTGCCTAATATTGATGAAAAACTTACCCCTTACCGTTTTTCCAATGTTGGGCCTTTTTCCCCATATTTACTTGTTTCTGGTATTCAGCTAATGTTTGTTTATCATGAAAATCACGCGGAAATTTGGTTGGTAATTCTGTTTTTATCTATGGAGAAGTATCCTGCTCAGCAAATTGCTGGCTTGAGCAGCTCTATAAAATTGGGCCTTGAGTTTGGGTCCGTTGAACTACACGCCAAGGTATAAATACCGTTCCCGAATCTACTTCTCAAGTAAGTGACCCAAACGTTCATCTTTTTTAAACCCATTGAACAAATCAAACCAGTAGCCATGATGACTGCGGTATGGCAGGAAGTTCGGTTCCTGGAAGTTCTGTGCAACGAACTGTGTACAAACTTTTCCTGATAGCGCCCTCTTTTTGAATCATCCTCCTTCAGTCCATGTTCATTTCCCTTCCCTTATGAACATGGATTGGCTACACATTATGTTCTATAGCGCCCTCTGTTGAAAGATTCTGCTTCAGCCCACGTTAATGGGCTACAATAATCATCCAACATTAAAGGCAGTGGACACTATTGGTAATTACTCAAAATAATTATCAGCATAAAACCTTTCTTGGTGACGAGTAATGGGGAGAGGTTGATGGTATAAAACATTGTGAGAAATGGCTCCCTCTGAAGTGCCATAGTTTTTGAGAAAGAAGTAATTTTCCACGAATTTGATTTCAAGACCTCAAGTTTAGAACTTGAGGTCTCGAAATCAACCATCTAAACGCACACAACTTCGTGTGACAAGGGTGTTTTTTCTTTCATTATTATCTCGCAAGTTCGATGACCGACTGAGCTCAAATTTTAACAGGTTTGTTATTTTATGCATTTATGTTGAGACACACCAACTGTGAAGACTAGTCTTTGACAATTACCAATAGTGTCCAGTGCCTTTAAATGAAATCATCACATCACATGACATTCACAGCTATTTGCAGTCGAGAGCGAATACAAAAGCCCACTCTGCAGTAGAGTAGTCAGTCCGTTCGTCTCTTTATACTCGTCCACATTTCTCTTAAACACTAGAAATGTAAAATTGTTTCAGTACAAAACATTAATGAAAATCGACAGAAAACTGCTCGGTGGAGAGCAAACAGGGTAGGCCCCTACGCCGTTATTTATGAGTGAGGAGGAGGTTCCAATAAAAGCACTTGTGTGGCTTTTTGTTCACCGTTGGAACCTGTCCGAATAAAAAGGCTTAAACTTAAGTTCTCATTTCCGACCGACTGTGGTCAGCTTTCGGTCACTTGTCAAAAACTATCAACGAGATCCTTAAAATGAAATAAGTAACACGATATTTAAATGACTCAATGCAAAACTTGCAAGTATCAAAACAAAACATGAAAAAATAATAATTATCTTGAAAACAATCACAGCATTCTGATGAAAACATTGAATCTTTAAAGGCAGTGGACACTATTGGGTATTGTCAAAGACTAGCCTTCACAATTGGTGTATCTCAACATATGCATAAAATAACAAACCTGTGAAAATTTGAGCTCACTTGGTCGTCAAAGTTGCGAGATAATAATGAAAGCAAAACACCCTTTTCACACGAAGTTGTGTGCGTTTAGATGGTTGATTTCGAGACCTCAAGTTCTAAATCTGAGGTCTCGAAATCAAATTCGTGGAAAATTACTTCTTTCTCGAAAACTTTTTCACTTCAGAAGGAGTCGTTTCTCACACTGTTTTATACCATCAACCTCTCCCATTACTCGTCACGAAGAAAAGTTTTATGCTAATAATAATTTTACGTAATTACCAATAGTGTCCACTGCCTTTAACCATCGGTTCTTTTAAGAACCACCACTTTAATGAAACAGAAATATCCACATGGTGTTACCTTAAACCTTCTTGGTGTTTCCACCGCGTGCAAAGTTTCATAATTCTACTAAAAAGGAATAGTTATTATTTTATGAACATTTTACGTTTTTGAAAAAAACTTTTAGGAATCGGTGGACCTTTACCAGCAGCACCACCACCCTATACTTTTAAACAAGCTTACCACAGCAAAACAATGGTCTAGGATGAGACCGATTGAGCCGAGTGAATCACAGAAACATTTTTCCCCACGAAATCGTTTTCATCGGAACTAAAGCAATCTTTGGATAAACATTACATTATTGATCAGACGAGAAATTTGATCAATATGATAGCGGTTCTCGGGTGATAGCGAGCAGTTCTCGGGTGATAGCAGTTCGTGGTTGATAGCGCGTTGGAGGTGATAGCGCGCCCTCTTGTGACAAATACAGGAGAGTCTTGAAACAAGACTAGATCTACCCTAACGCATTACTTATGTTATCTTGGTTAGAGTGTCGATAATAGTAAAATATAGTTCGTTTCGAAACATTGATTAATGATTTGACGTATGTAATTGTTTACTTATATATTTATGGAAAGCTGGATTTTTACAAGGGGTAACAAACTCAAAAGGAAAAGACAATTTTAAATAGAATGGGCTTAGAATGACTTCCCCCGACCAAGCGACCGAGCGACCAAACAACCAACTGACCCTGTCAAAATAAGATGCTGCCATTAGGTCTGCCAAACACATTTAAAAAAATAGTTTCCAAGCTAGCTGGAACTTGCAGTAAGATTGCGCCCTCTTTCATATTATTGTCTTGAACTAAAATCATTTAAATTTTGAAGTCAACAGAGGGGGCATCACACTAAAAATTGCGTTTCTCTCCGTTTCGTTCGTGGCTATGTGTAGGCCTAGGTGATTAAGTTAGTCCCTGGCATCACAAGCAGAATTAATAAAAGAAATGAAGGTTTTAGAGAGAAAGAGTTAGGACTAGTCCAGACTAATAGGAGATACTAAAATCGTAATACTAGTCCTAAGTTAGGACGAGTAACTCGTCCTAATTCGATATAAGACTAGTCTAAAGCCATTGGACCCTTTCGGTACAGAAAAAAAAAAAAAAGTTCACAGATTTACAAATAATTTACAGGATTTACAGAAGGTAATGGTGAAAGACTTCTCTTGAAATATTAGTCCATGAAATGCTTTACTTTTTGAGAAAACGAGAATTACGGATTTGTTATAAACACATGTCATGACACGGCGAAACGCGCGAAAACAGGAGTGGGTTTTCCCGTTATTTTCTCCCGACTCCGATGTCCGATTGAGCCTAAATTTCCACAGGATTGTTATTTTATATATAAGTTGTGATACACGAAGTGTGGGACTTGGACAATGCTGTTTACCGAAAGTGTATAATGGCTTAACTCTGTGTGATATCCACCCCCGGGTTCTTGCCTCCCTTCAAAAGATCGTGATAGGGGTGCCAGGAGAAAAAAAATATGGTACCTCTTATACTTGACTGTATAATGTAGAAACCACGACGTGGTTTGATTAACCGACCACCAATCCAAATGGGGAAAGGCCTAAAACCGGGTGTGTATGTGACTGACTAATTATTACAAGTCAAGTCGGACTCAGCGTCCCCTGGAATGGGAAAGGCGTAATCACAATTCACTTATACGAACTTATGCTGATTCTGGGATTTAGTGTTCCAACAACATGTTCCGTTTTTAAATAATACTTTGACACATTGATAGTTGGTATACCTACAATATCCCAAGTTTAAAAGAGACTAAAATAGTAAATAAAAATGGACTCTGTCATAAATCAAAACTACTCAATCTTTTTGAAAATCAGATCAGTCAAAAAAACTAATCAGAACCCAAAATATAAAATGAGCAAATGAATGAATGAATGAATGAGTATGGGATGGGGTTGAATGCAACGGTTTGAATTATGGATGCAGTCAAATGAATGATGCATTCAGAAAAAAAAGACTCTCACAAAAACTAAAATAATTCCTCGGTCTTTTTAACATTAGTACAGTCACAGAACCAAATTTGACATTTTAGAGCCAAAAGGTACGAACAACTTAGGGTTGAATGCAGCTGAAAATTGAATAATAAGTGCAGTCAAAGAAAAGATGAAGTCGGCGAATTGAGGGATTGAGCGAAGTAATAAAATATGAATGAAAGGGTCGATATCACGGGGACTTTTGTGACAATGCATGACTTTCTTTCCCCTCTGTACAATTTAAAGCTCACTTCGAGAAGCCAGAAATTGGTGTTTATTTACCAGCCTGTTAAGAAGCGAGTGACCTATTTCCAATAAATGACAAAAGAGGCATTCCGGCTATCAAAGTAACCACATGAAATGAATTTGCTATTATCTGGATTAATTTGGGTTGTCATAAATTTCAAGGAACGCTGATTGATTTCTCCGCATTTGGTAATTTGCTGATCTCATCTTCACTTTATGAAGTAAACTAATCTAACATATTTGGCATACAACAGATGCTATACAAAAAGTACCTTCAGCATTTTATGAACCTCTTTGGTTTTTTTCTTTTCTTTTAAAGACACTAGACACTCACACTATTGGTAATTGTCAAAGACCAGTCTTCACACTTGCTGTATCTCAACATATGCATAAAATTACGAACCTGTAAAAATTTGGGCTCAATCGGTCGTCGAAGTTGCAAGATAATAATATATTTAAAAAAAAAACACCCTTGTCACACGAAGTTGTGTGCTTTCAGATGCTTGATTTAGAGACTTCAAAGTCTAAATCTAAGTTCGTGGAAAAATAATTCTTTCTCAAAAAGTACTACACTTCAGAGGGGCGGTTTCTCGCAATGTTTTATACTACCAACCTCTCCCCATTACTTGTTACCAAGTAAGGTTTCATGCTAATCATTATTTTGAGTAATTACCAATAGTGTTCACTGCCTTTCACGTTTGCGTATAATATATACAAAAGTTAAGTTTAGTATCTGGTTTAGTGACACAGGTATTTTTAAAACGTTTTTCTTTAGCAATAGGGCCTACTTTTTAAAGGCAAACTTGTATATATTAATTACTTTCTTTCCTTTAATTTGTAAATAAGTTTTGGAGTGTTTTGTTTGTGAATGATGAGATATTTTTGAGTGTGAATAAACGGAGTCGTATAACTCCAATCAAGAGAAAACGAATTAAAAATAATGTTTGGTGATATCGATTCAAATAAAAACTACAATTATTGACAATTGAAAAATGTAACTGACCAACTTCGTCCAGAATAAACATCTGATTATGAAACTCTCACCAACTACTGATACTTGGGGGAAACTCTTCAATGCAGTACGTTGTAATAGTACACTTGGTGTTTATTTATCAACCTTGTGACCTGGTAAAGGGGCTTAAAATACTCTCATAGCAACCCATAGGAACTTCATGTTCTATAGTCTATAATATGGGTTAATTCGGGTCATCATTTTCAACGCACGCTGTTCTAAGTGACCAAAGGTTATAAAGGTTTACTCGAAGTCTAGACCAACTGAAAATTAATCTGTTCTCGAAGTCATGAACACGATGCTCGAAAGAAAATGCACTTGGACTCAAATTGTATGTATAAGGCCTTAAGTCGTTGCCAAAATACCACTTTCTTTCTGCTTTCCTTCATAATTATGAACTAACGGCAAAGTAAACACATGTTGGTTCTGAGAACCGCTCGACTGTTTTAATACTATATAAATGTAGATGTAACTCAAACAATAAACTAAGATGAGAGCATTTCATTCCAAAATGTCACACTTTCTTTAAATATCGTCGAAAATCGGGAGCGATTGTGCACGTGCACGCAGGAAGAATAATCCATAGTTGGAATACACAGTCTGTGTCACGTACCTGAACTTCATACTTTTTTTTCGGGGGGGGGGGGTGTCAAAAAAAGGTCGCGTTTTTGAGTAGTGCCGAAAATCCTGTGCGAATAGTGTATAGACGCATGCAGGAAGAACAGTCCAGAGTTGGAATACACAACTTGAGACACGTATGCACTTAAAAAATGTATCTTATTCTTTTTCATCATGCTCCTTTTTTTTTTTTTTTTGGGGGGGGGGGGTAAAAACTGAAATCTTTTCCGAAAAGTGGTCGCCGTTTTTTGAGTTTTTGAGTAGTGCCGGAAATCCACAGCGATTATGTGCACGCATGCAGGAAGAATAATCCATAGTTGGCAGACGCAACCTGAGTCACGTACGTTTCCAGTGACACTTTTAAAACGTTTCTAAGATTCACATTTTAGGGGATAAAAACTGACATCTCTTTCCATAACCACCTTACTCCGAGTTGAAATGGTTCTTATCAAATGTTTGGTACTATCGAAAGAGTGATAACCATTACGCGTTTTATCAAATTCAAGCTAATTTACCTTCCATTTAACGTAATGAACAATAGGAAGAAATGTATGGGAAAAGTCAAATTGAAGTTGATTCATTGATGATGTATTCTTTTTTATAAGACAAGGATCACACTCTCTATCGTCGAGATTGTCCCCAAATAAATGTTGTTTTACTTTATTTGACGTATTGCTTTTATGAAATAATGTGTCTTCTTCAACGAGTCTTTAAAAAAAATTCTCTCACAATGTAAATTAATCAATTATGTTGATTCAAAGTATCGTACAACCGAACGGTTTTAGCTATACATTGAGTTTTGTCCAGCAGCTGTTTATAGTGTGTATTATATATACAGTAAGAACAATAAGCAAGATAGTATAACATTCAAGAATCATTCATCAACATCTTCCAAACGGATGAACTCTTCAACTCACTAAGTGTGTACAAAGTCAATGATTTATGACATCATTCAGTGTGAACAACAACCACTGCACGATTCATGTGTCTATAAACATTGAGGTAGTGATTTAAAGCACATCACTTCGATCCATTTACCAATGGTCACACGTAGGCCTAGCCCGGGAGCATTGTTTTGTTTCTTCAAAATCGATTCACAAAAGGGAATCCTTCAAAACAAAATCAGGATTCCTTTTTTTTTTAAGATGGTAATTCTATACTACAGAAGAACAAAACATTGCACCCCGGGTGACCTCTCTGCTTACTGTAAGTCAACCCCCGTAGAGCGAAAGGTAGTGAGATCGCGTTAGTGAAAGTCACGTATGCCGTAACGGGTTTACCAAGGTCAAATCTGTCCTCCTTCATTATACCAATGAGGTGATGATGGATTGAGACGGGTACCAACAATTCCCGTCTCTAGCGTCTGGTGGAGAGACTACTTTTGACGTCGCATCAAAATAAAAAAAAACACAGACCGTGTATACGGCAACCAACTGGTTACAGCTTTACAGTTCTGAAATTATCTCAACTCATACACTATACGCCTCTCTTAATATTGTATTCATGAGGTACGTCACAATGCTAACCCAAAACGAGGCGATGGCGCAGCCACTGCAAGCGGTGGCGTTCGTGCGCCCATAGCCTCATTTTGGGTAAGAATTATGGCGTCATGCATAAATATTAAGAGAGGCGTATATACTGTGATATGTGGTTAAATCTGTCCTCTTTCATGACTATCGAGGAGATGGATTGAGGCGGATACCAACAATCCCCGTCTCTAGCGTCTGGAATAGAGACTAATAAGTGTTTTGATGTTGCATCAAAATACGGACTGTGTACACGTCAACGACCAACTGGTTACAGCTCCACAAGTCTGGAATGTTCTCAACTCATTCACTATAAAATGTGACGTTTTTTCAAGTCTGACCTCATTCATAGCCGTCGACTAAGAACGTCAGGAAGAAAGACTAGTTTTGACATCGCGTCAAAATAAAATTAAAATACGGACCGTGTACAGATCAACAACCAACTGGTTACAGCTCCACATGTCTGGATTTTTCCCCCAACACATGCACTATACTGTCAGGTGTTACTATATGACACCTTCCCTCGTTCGATTCACCTTCCCTCGTTCGATTCAACGATACCCTAGCTTAAAGACTTTCGGCGAAATCGGCATTTAGTTTGGTCGACCCCTTTGGTTATTCTGCTGATGGTTTGGACTGATAGCATCCTAAGTATCCTTTTCAACCTCGAACATCACTGGGGAAATGTATTCGACAACGTTAGCCAATGATGAGAGGATGATGTGGACACTACTACGTGAAGAGCTTCTCCGTACAGGGTTTCGGTAGTAGAGTCACTAACCAATTGACTCTTGTAGATTGAGAAGGGCAGACTGGAATTGTGTCTCGGGATACATCTTCTGTTCCAAGGACTCCTTGTAACTAAGCATTTTTAGACCTCGTTTTCTCACGATGATGTGTGGAAAATTATAGTCAACGGTTTAAGGTAAGGATGATTAAACCTAAGTTAAAAACGTGTTGTTGTTTTTTCGATTATTGTGCATTTTGTCTTGTTCTGTTTTGTTTTCGTTTTTATGTTGTTGTTGTTGTTTGCTCGTTTGTTTTGTTAGTTTGGTGTTCCCTTTTCTTCCTTTCTGGAGGTTGGGTTTTTGGAGGGTGTTTGATCGTTTGTTTGTTTTTTTGTTTGTTTTTTGTTTGTTTGTTTGTTGTTGTTGTCTGTATTTTGAATGTTTGTTTGTTCGTTTTGTGAATGATTTTTTAGGGGGCGGGGTGGAGGAGGATGGGGGGTTTCATTTGGCACCAGTTTTAATACCATTATTTCGGAGATGTATTTCGTGGATAACTTTAATAATAGTTACAAATCTATTAATAAATCAAGTTCTCCTTGGGCTCAAATCAGCGTGACTCTTTGTTTGATGATTATTAACACGACTTGTTTGCGTGGTGTGATTATTCAAAACTAAATAAAAGTGCGAAAATCAATATCTAAATGTATGTAACCATATAATATTGGTATTGTCATTCAAAGATCTGTCATGGGATCAATATTGGAACTATAATTTGACGTGACATTTATCAAATTTTGTCCCACTAGATTGTGTACAAGATAACCATGAAGCTGTTTTATTTGATTAGTCTCAAGTTACGGTCACAAATGCTGGGCTTAATGGTGAGCTTAATATAATCAGCAATTGGCCTCTCAATCTGGCAGTTATTTCACGCAAAAATATGTTTATTTGATTTCAGATGTACGTGCGTTATTGCGTTCGAGGCCTGCCAGGGGATGTTTTCGTTCAACGACATGAGAGCCTTTAAGATAGGGGGTCTAGTTGTCACTCCTCCATTTCATTGCTCTTTGATCTCACTGATACCACATCCAAGTTCGGTTTACTCTGCTCTGCAAATATGAACTGAGTATACATCGGCAGGCACAATTTGGGGTGGTTATTTTTCAAAGTCAGCTTGAAACATTACAAGCATCATGCAAGTCAGTGTGTCATACTTCCTAGCGGAGATTGTCATCGCAATCACAGCAGTGGTTGGTAACAGTTTAGTCCTGGTGACCTACGCCCGGTCATCGCGTCTCCAGACGGTCACCAATTATTTCATCGTCTCGCTGGCGATCGCGGACTTTTTAGTTGGACTCGTGGGTGTGCCCTTTGCTCTCCTCACGGGGGAGGGGCAACCTCATAACTTCTACGGCTGTCTGATCATGCTGAATTTCTTATTGTGGCTGTGTGCCACCTCAACCTTCAGCCTGATAGGGGTCACGGTGGACCGGTACATCGCCGTGGCCTTCCCATTGAAGTACCCGGGAATCATGACGACACGACGGGCACTCGCGACCATCGTCGGGTCTTGGATCCTAGCCGGGATTGTTGGTTTTTTACCGGTAGTTGGATGGAACAGAGGAGAGCCGGAGGTCCCACGGTGTATCTTCATGGAGGTCATCGACATGAAGTACATGGCTTTTAACTGTCTAGTGGTAATTTTTGTTCCATTCACTGTGATGCTGGTGCTGTATGGATTTATTTACAGAGCTATACGAAAACAGGTAAGATTAAAATGCACGCTAAAAGATTATTTTTTAAATTTTAAAAGATTATTTTTTAATATTTTTTCAGTGTATTTTGAAAAGCTTTAAAGTACATCTGCGATTGCCTCCTGAGTATCAGCACATCACAAGGGCCCCCATGAGACGACAAAAGTTTCTTCGCTATTTCTATTAAAAAGGAAATTATCCAACAAAGCCCTCTGCTTTGTGCGTTCACTCATCAAAATTTCATGTTGATGTCCCACCTGTGAGTTTGGGTTCAAGATGGTTCAATGCACTTGTAAGCGTCCATTAGCAAGCCCTTTTAGCTTTAAGTGTTTCTCGTCACGGGATGATTTATTGTTGTTCATTTCAGCCAAGTTGGCTGAAAGAGCTGCAAACTCCTCAGGAGTGATGGTTTACTTCAGGGGATGAGTTTCACAAAGAGCCAGGATTGATCTTAACTGCAAATTCAATCGTAGCTGCTAAGTCAAGTGTGACGTCACAATACAAATGGTGATACTGACAATGTGTCTATATCATCTAGTCATTTATTTATATTATTCACTTATTTGTTCAAGCTCTAAAAATGTAAAGGCAAAACAAAATATTTCCAACCAAAAACAATCGAAAGCCTGGGAAAAACTAAAACGCAAACAAGATCACTATATCTAAAAGACAATTATTTTACAACAAAATACAATGCAAAACAAACAATAAACAATGAGTGACACAATACCAACAAAATAAAGAACTCACACCTCTGGGGGAGGCACGATAACCTATAAAAAAACGTACAAAAGAGTTCGAAGAAAATCTAACGTAATTTGTATGATAGATGATTGTGATGACGGATGATAAATTATTAATGATTGACTTTTCCCCCTTGTTTCTAAAGATTACGGCCAGCGCGCGTGCAGTCACTAGGTGAGAGTTCGTAACACATTCAGCCATACCAATGTTCCTAAGATTTCCCCGTTGTAATTTAGCAGCCGGAACAGCTAACATGAACGCAAACAAAATGTCATGGCGAAGCATGAGTTGTTCAGAAGACTAACTTAATGAACATTGCAACGGCCTGATATGTGTTCGTTGGAAGTGTACTTTTTCCACGAGGCAATTACTGGCGCTTATGTAAAACAAACTGCATTCTGTGCTTTTATGTGAATGCTTGTTCTTTTATGGTTAATATAATAAAATATTTATTGTATCTATATGAATGAAACTATATGACTATTTTTATTGAAGACTAAACCGCACGGGAATAGTATGGCAACATTTTATTGTCACCAAAGCAAGTAAATGGGTTAACTAGACAGACTGAATCTTTTATTGTATTCCTCTAACCAAGTTGACCCTGTTTTCGCGGCAGACAGTTTTGTAAATTAATTTCCTTTGTTTGTATTCTCTGTCGAACGCCTAGCGATAAAAAGGTTAAGTTTTGAACAATTTTTTTGTTCGAAATCATACACTATTTCCTTTGTAAATTTTAGGTAATAATTTATAAGGCAAACTGTTCGTAATGAATCAAATGTTGTATTCTACTACTTAATTCTTATGCATGGGATTGTCAACCAGTTATGAAGGGGAGGCTGTGGAGTAGACCATGGACATTCAAACTCTCCAGGTACACCATTTCCACAGTGGGTTGGTTGCAGCGCAGGCCAGATATTTCTTTCAGGCAACGAAGGCGATTGCCTCCGTGCCCGGTCATTGTGCCCTTGAAACGCTACAGTAGAAATTTACAATTTCATTTCCTAGGGTGCCCTTTACCAAGGAGAAAAAGCCTTGATGCCCTCGCCCTTTAAAGAACGAAGCATACGGGCATGAACACACAGACTGTAGGCCTTACCATCTGAAAACTGGTTTAAGTGATTCCAAAATGTTGACCAAGTGTCTTTGACTTTCTTATATTTATGCTTGCATTTTGTACAATTACATTGATTGGACAAATTACCAGGGCAAAAGTTGTCGTTGATTTGTTCTATTAAAATACGCTATTATAGAAACGAGTTATATGATTATCGAGTTTGTTGCTAGTAAGTTACTCCAAATCTCATCTGGAATACACATTTCCCAAATAATGACTCAATATAGGCCTAACGGCATATAAACGGGTACACAATTCTTTTTCAGTGTTCTCAGAACATTGAACATTAGCAATCTGTTTGCCGCCGGTTGTGCGGCATCTAATTGTAGCCCGAGCCATAAAATGTAGCCTAACCTATATGTAGCCCCAAACATGTATTGCACAGCCGGTTGAAATTTCGTGACGTCTTTCCGCCATCGGGCACACCAACTTCGGAACCCAATAAGTGCAACCTGTAACGATGTTACATTGTGCAGGGGGAAGCCTCTGGATCCCGGTAGTCCTCGTAGCCGACGGTGGATCAGACCAATATCGAGAGAAACTTATTGATCGGAAAAGTTATTTCAGGAGACCACGATCAATCTATGCTGCAGGACGTAACATCAAGAACAATCTTCACCACTAATGTATTTAGTTCTACTTCGTCCACTCCATTTACTCGGCAGTGTCCATACGTAAGAATATAAACGCCATAGGAGTAAGTATGGTTAAAGGAAAATTATGTATGCTTTGGCAAATGCTGTATGGTTATTCAGATAAGAATGTGTTCTAAAGACTGATTTTAACTTGTGCGTCCCTGACTACTGAACTTTAAGATACGGTGCTGATTTTTAAGCTGTCGGATTTACCTTGCTGTAATAAAACTCCACGTTCAAATGATGATAATCTGACACGATGACAAATCAATTGTTGTCTAGTTTGGGACTAAGTGTTTGTTTCAATCATGTTGTAGAAAATGATACCATGGAACTGTTCTGTGGAAGTTTCATTGAAAAGAATTGTAGGTTTTTAACACAATATTTCCGCGCAAGAAGACTATATCTGCAACTGGTATACACAATCTGAGAAACGTTACTACCAGTCACGCTTCTCGGATTTAAATTGCTGGGAATAATCGCAGTACTTTGATGTCACAGTTTTCGTTCTTAAAATGCAAGATATTAGTCTTATCTTGAATTAGGACGAGTTACTCGTCTGGACCTTCATAATGGTGTGGCCATCTTGGTTTCACTCCAATCCACGAACTCATTGTAGGCCTAACCAAACTGGACGAAGCAATAATCTGGTGCCATGGTTGCGCAATTAATGTTAGCATTCAATCTCTGGTGTTTCTGATCAGCAGAGTGTGGGTTCGAACCCCCAGCCGTGACACTTGTGTCCTTTAAGCAAGACACCTAATCGTTGCTTCGTCCTTCGGATGGGACGTAAAGCCGTTGGTCCCATGTGTTGTGTAACGCATGTAAAAGAACCCAGTGCACTTATCGAAAAGAGAAGGGGTTCGCCCCGGTGTTCCTGGATGTGGCTGCTTAATGCGCCGTAGCACCTTGTAAACCCTTATAAGGTGCTAACTCGGTGGGTCTCAGAATTCACCACTGCAATTACGTATCTTTCCGAGAGTTTGTATTTATACTCAGCGCCTTGGGTACCTTGTTTGGTAGATACGTGCGCTATATAAGACTTTGATATTATTATTATTGTTATTATTATTACTGTTATTGGAAACAGGAAACATGACCAATATGGTGACTAGTCTTACTTAAGTTTTATTTAAAAAACTCAGAGCCCTAGACTAGTCCTAGGTTAGGACTATCTTTGTGAAATCCCTTTAACTGGAACGGTACATGGCGAAACAATTGCACTGGATACAAATATATTCTGTACTAACGGTCAAGGATTTTCCAGTCTCACATATTTTCATGTGCAGAACTGATAACACCTCTTTTTAAGTGTCTTGCTCATCAAGGGCATGAGTGCTGAAACAGAGAGTCGAATCCACATTACAATGACACAGCCACAAGAAGTAATTTTCCACGAGTTTGATTTAGAGACCTCAAGTGAGGTCTCGAAATCAACCATCTAAACGCACACAACTTCGTGTGACAAGAGTGGTTTTTTTTTCATTATTATCTCGCAAGTTCGATGACCAATTGAGCTCAAATTTTAACAGGTTTGTTAATGTATGCATATGTTGAGATACTCCAACTGTGAAGGCTAGTCTTTGACAATAGCCAATAGTGTCCACTGCCTTTAAGTGTATGATAAATCTCACATATTAGTAATAATAAGGAATATCCATGTTTACATAACTAGCCAAAATGCACTTTGCCTTGTAGTGACCCTGAGCAAAGTGAAAATGTTCATCTTAGGAAGATGAGCTAAGAACATAAACACAGCAGCAGCTTGAAGGAAAAACATCCATATTGGCCAGAACTTTAAAAGTGTATCCATCTGACTAAATAACAGGCTGCAACCTGCCTTCATCAAGCCTACTGCAAACCTACACTGTTAAAAAAGTCTCCTTCCTCCCAAGATCCTTTGCAGAATGGAACAAACTACCACAGGATATTCACGACACACCAACTATTAGTATGTTTAAGAGTAAACTTCAAGCTATGGATATGGGTAACATCATCAGGGGGGCTCACTTCATGTAAATCATGGCTGCTCAGTCACCTGCACGTGTACATCCCGATATGTGGAGATTGTGCAGTAATTCACCAGAACCGGTACTAGCCAAATCATAGAGTGTGTCCTTTCTCTCTATAGACAAATAGGCTGTGGACGAAACAACACTTGTTTCAAAGGTTGTTCAAGGGGCCATTCATCATCTTGCTGATGGAGCGATTTTGTAATAACATTCTCTATAATTATAGGTGGAATTCATACAATGTATATTGAATGCGTGTAAGACTTGCTATACACAAAGGCACTGGATACCTTGGAACTGTCAAAGACCAGTGTTCTCACTTTGTGATCACAGCATGCATAAGATAACAATGTGAAAAATCTGACTCAGTTGGTCATCGAAGTTGCAAGAGAATAATGATGAAAGAAAAAAACACCCTTGTTTGTGCGTTTCAGATGTCTATAAAAAGGTCTTAAGTCTTGTTATTGGGTGGGAAATTACCTCTTTCTCAAAAATTTACTCAAAGGCAGCCGTTTCTCACAATGTTTTATATCAACAGCTCTCCGTTGCTCGCTCCCAAATAAGTGTTTTATGCTAACAATTGTTGTTTTGAATAATTACCAAAAGTGTCCAGTGCCTGTAATGTTTATGTTATAAATAAATGCAGGGTGGTTATTTTGCTTGCACAAAGTATCAACATAAACACGATCACTTAAAGTTGTTTACTGAAGAAACTGCTCAACGTAAAGTGTTATAGATTTTTCTAGGTTGTTAAGCGTGTGGAGGCTTATCTAAACTAACCCTAAAGATCAATCAAAATCCATCAAAAATGCAGTGCTGGTTTGACTTGAAGGCAGTGGACACTATTGGTAATTACTCAAAAAAATTATTAGCATAAAACCTTACTTGTTCTTTAATGGGGAGAGGTTGGTAGTATAAAACATTGTGAGAAACAGCTCCCTCTGAAGTGACGTAGTTTTCAAAAAAGAAGTAATTTTCCGCGAATTTTGATTTCGAGACCTCAAGTTTAGAATTTGAGGTCTCGAAATCAAGCGTCTGAAAGCACACAACTTTATGTGATAAGGGTGTTTTTTATTTCATTATTATCTCGTAACTTCAATCACCAATTAAGCTCAAAGTTTCAGAGGTTTGTTATTTTGTGCATAATCTTGAGACACACCAAGTGAAAATACTGGTTTTGACAATTACCAAAAGTGTTCATTGTCTTTAATGATGATAATAATATTACAGTCAATGAGGTATATTAAAACTTATAGTTAAAGTCTCTGAAGGTTCTGGTCGGAATGCATTTGAATATTTCCACCGAATGTGTGTTATGTTTTTTATGTCAATTTTTTTATTTTATTTTTTATTTTTTTTCTTGTAAATCGTTGTGCTCCAATGACAAATTGAAACATTTGCTTTGGTAATCTTGGTCAATAAAACAAAATAAATAATACAAATTGAAAGTGCAGTTCAACCCTGAAAAGGTCTAAACCAATACTTTCTTCCGACAAAGGTGACTCCTAACATGATGAATTCATCGCATTATTGGATTGTATTGTCCTCGAAAAGTTGGTGATGTTTCATGCATTCGGAAGCATTTGATGTATTTGTGTGGTATAACTGAATGTAGTGTATGCAGAAACAAATCATAAAGTGTCGGTAATATAAGAAAAAGTGGACAAACAGTCAATGGCGGCGTTTGTATTAAGTTCGTGAAAAAAATATTTACAGTTGTTATTTACTGGTGAAGTTGTTTAAAGGAACAAGAAACGAGACAGTGTGCTTTTCACGCGTCTTTTGTTTAAAAAAGCAACATCACAATTGAAACTAATGGGAGAAAAAAAGCAATAACTTGGACTTTAATCAATCATGCTCAGATGTAAACAGCGTACAAGCCCCTAGGCTTTTACGATTTCAGAATTGCAATTTGTTCCAACTATTTGATAAAGGTAGTCGTGATTTGACTTGAATTGGATTTTCGAACAACTGCCTTGCGGCAATTTGAAGCTGCCTATTACAGTCAAATTTCTACGTCTGCTCTTCAATATTGACTCAATTATACTGTGCAAAATTGGTAAAGCGCTATAGACATCACAAAATAAATAAAAACAAATATATGACAAGTTGTTGCTGTTTTATTATTATTGTTATTATTAGTATTATTTTTTGTTTTATATCAATTGGGATTTTATCAGGATTGTGTAGCAAGATTGATCCACATTTTCAATGTTCTTGTTTTAACTTGTCAGACGTTGTTTTCTCGAATATGAATCCATTTCAGAGGGAAGGGGTTACTTAGCATTACCTTCGTAAGTCAGTAAGCCTTCTTAAAGCACACACATTTGTGCATCAAGGGTGGATGTTCAAGTTTTCACAGATTTGTTGCTTTATGCATCACCAAGCATCACTTTACTTTTCACCAAGTGAGAAGACTGGTCTTTGACAATTGCCAAAGGTGTCCAGTGTCTTTATTAAGTCGTATGGACACAACATTTATCCACCCTGATATCTCCGAAAATAATGTCAAATCACACTAAGAATACACCAAGGTTCCATCGCTATGTAATGCAATACTTATAGGGGCTTACAGCGAAAAGAACTCGAAGGAATGCGACACCAAATACTAAATCTGTTTTTGTACACAAGATGAACTCCTCGATATAAAATAACCGCTCTCATTTTGTCGAAGGGATGAACAACACACTTTGTATTAGCCACTAGCGGAAGCTAGCCATCACCAAGCATTACAAAAAATCAGCCAAGCAAGGAGGCACTGTCAAGATCGTATTCCACTCCCAAGCCAATATCGCGATATTTATAAACTTGACAAAACACACCTCCGCGGTGTTGTTTGTCCGTGGGGACGACAGCAGAACACAGTGGTTGGGTACTAGTCCAAAACAGACTTCACAGAAAATTCAGTTAGTCCAACTAGTATGTCTAAGGCCTACCCAACAAATAATTAAAAAAAACTAGGTCTATTTGTTTTTGTTGCTAATGCAGATGCAAATTAACCGGTTGAGTGAGGAGATTTTCAAATAGGATTCAGTGACTGTGAAAAATCAATTATTTGAGTTATCAAGCGGGATTGATTGTGTGAAATCTCACTTAATAGGAGATTGCGTTTATTGAGTTCAGGGTAGACTCCATAAAGTCAATTAGTTTATGGTGACTTGACTTAAAGGGAATGTATATACGTTTGGTAATCACTTTTAAAACGTACGTCAATTTACCCGGATAAGTGAATCAGCTTTCGATAGTATTTTTAAATCATGTTAAAGGCAGTGGACACTATTGGTAATTACTCAAAATAATTATCAGCATAAAACCTCACTTGGTAAAGAGTAATGGGGAGAGGTTGGTAGTATAAAACATTGTGAGAAACGGCTCCCTCTGAAGTGGAGTAGTTTTCGAGAAAGAAGTAATTTTCCACAAATTTGATTTCGAGACCTCAAGTTTAGAATTTGAGGTCTCGAAATCAAGCATCTGAAAGCACACAACTTCGTGTGACAAGGGTGTTTTGTTCTTTCATTATTATCTCGCAACTTCGACGACCGATTGAACTCAAATTTTCACAGGTTTGTTATTTTATGCATATGTTGAGATACACCAACTGTGAAGACTGGTCTTTGACAATTACCAATAGTGTCCAGTGTCTTTAAATACCTTTTAACTTCGAAGTAATGTGGCTGGGGGAAATCAGAATCCCCCAATATTTGAATTTGAGAAGTATTCCAGTTTCTCAATTACTGATTAGTTTTCATGGGTGGACAATAACCGCTCCGGTTTTCCACAACATCTCAACATTGCTATCTTTTGAATGAAATGTTCATAAAATAGCAGGTTAGTTTTATTTATTTTATACCTTCTTCAAACAATAGAACCAATCCATAAACCAAACATATACTTTACCTTCAAACAGTAAGGGTCTCTGTTTATTGGTTCAAAAGCCAAGGCAAGCTAGCAGTTGATTGAAGGCAAATTTGGAAGGGATTCAGTAACTGTGAAACTCAAATCATTGACAACAATATGTAATTACAAATTGAAATTAGATTCCAGGCTCACGTGATGACCAACGGGATGTGTTGTTTTAATAGTTACACGCCATGTTACTTCCAGGTCGATTCATAGCTTCAGTGGGGTTGATTACTGTATCTGCTCGAATACAGAGTCTTTATTGTGGCAATATGGGTTGCAGATTACACTTTTGGGTGAAGTCTACTGCATACAATCCAACCAGATTGTTGCGTGGTTAAGCAATCTTGGTTCTTATTCTTATTCTTATTCTTTATTTGGCCATTAAACAATTACAAATACAAGCAGACAGTATGTCAAATAGATAATATAGGTACATTGTACAAAAGTAAATACAAAGCAAGAAAAACAGTAAGGGCACAGGAAATTATAAAACAACCCTAATGTGAACGTCAGGATCAACAAAAGTATAATTAAACACTGTAGCTCGAAAGCCTGTTAATCCAGTCACATAGGGAAGCAAACACACTACCTGATACTCTCTTTGCAAAATAATATCAATTTGAAATAAATATCAGTATAAATAATCTGTATACACAAAGCACAGTTTGAAAGAACAAAACCAAAACCAGAAATTAGACAAGCAAATATCAAATAAATAAATAAACAGATAAATAGTTAAGAAAATCGTGAAGAGAATGTGACGTAGATAGTGACTTAAGGAAGGGATACGTTTTTGGTAATTCCTCTTAAAATTAATAGCAATAACAGCTTCTCCGGATATTTGAATTATTTAAACAAAAAAATCCAAAATTAGGTGTTTCCGCTGTTGGTTTAGTGAAAACAACAACAAATGATTGCAATTACCACACTGTCAGTATGGCAACAACAAACAGTATAGTTGCGAACTTAGTATAATTATACCATGACGTAAATCCTATAAAAGGAAAAACACTTTTACAATTTGACGTATCTCATATCTCATGTCAACAGTAAGCCTTGTTGAGTATCACTGAATTGGACAGAGCCATCACTTTCCCATTAATTTTTTGTTTGACATTTCAGTGAAGGGTGTATACATGGGGCTTATTTTGACGGCAATCCAAGAAGAAAGCTGTGAGCTTGTTAGCTATGGTAGCCCAAGGGACGTCTCACACCCAATGTGAATACTTATATATGCAATGCAAGAATTTTCACATACGCATTATTTCAAACTTTGGCTACATAGACCTTTTCGCAAATACTAGGGCGCGCGCGTAAAGCTTGGAATTAGGTGCATTGTGGTCTAGCTGATTACAAATTTGATTCATATATATCCCACAATGCACCTCATTCAACAGTCTGCGCTTGCGCATTGGTATTTGCGATAAGGTCTATGTCTTTAAATCCCTTGCTCACCCGTCAACCTCATACACTGATCCTGACATTCTACATCCATATGTTCCACTGCGTTCCCTACGCTCTTCTTTAGGGAACCTCTTGGCCGAATATCGCACCGCCTCTGGAGACCACACGTGTATTTTTCTGCTGCTGCTCCAAATGTGTGGAACTCATTACAATAACATCTTCGCCATGCAACTACACTTGGGCACTTCTCGAAACTTATTAAGACTCATTTATATATAAATACTTGACTGTTTTATTTCATTTTACAACGAAACATCTTGAGTTTGGACTTTTTGTCGGATTTTTTGTGGCGCTTTGTAACGTTTCAGAAAAAATGCGCTCTATATAAATGTTTATGTATGTATACGCATTATATTGACGATGTCGTGAAATTTTGTCATGAAAATTAATGTACACATACTATTTGCGATATCCCTTCAGGGCCACCACACCTTATAGTCTTACAGAGATACCTGATGACGATGTTAACGATTGCACTTAAGGTCAAGATGGACTCGCAGAGTTGATCAGAGGAGAGGACCCGATCTCTTAAACTTCAGTTTGTCATGAGTGGCGAAAATGCAAATAATATACAAAGTCTATACCCTGTTTCCAATCAATCATTTTGATCATCATGCACGCACTGGGATATGAATAAAGAATTAAAGGAACACGTTGCCTTGAATCGGTCGAGTTGGTCTTTGAAAAGCGCTATGCAACCGTTTGTTATAAAGTCGGTTATGGTTAGAAAGATGATGTAAAAGTAGAATACAATGATCTACACAAATATGCCTCGAAATTGCGTGGTTTTCGTTTTACCCTGTCGACAAACACGGTCGGCCATTTATGGGGGTCAAAAACTTGACTCCCATAAATGGCCGGCCGTGTTAGTTCGCGACGTAAAATGAAAACCGTGCAATTTTGAGTGATACTTGTGTGGATCATTATATTCTACATTTAAAACACCTTTCTTTCCATATGCATTTCATAACAAACGGTTTCAAACGCTTTTCATAGACCAACTCGTCCGATCCAAGGCAACGTGTTCCTTTAATGGGTAAGTGCTCTCCAAAAAGCTGCTCTTGTCGAGTAGAGGGCTCCCATTAACTGTGTATAGCTTTATTGTAAACTGAATTGTATTCTATATACTTACATAGGGCACACACAATATACATTGATAACTTATAAACTTGTTTCTCAGTTCACTTTTGTCTGTTCAGCATGGAATAAAGGAGCCTCGGCAATCTCGACCCCAAAACACATGATGTCTGTCGATCCCGTAGATCGAGGACATCTTTTTGATTGTTTTTCCGAAAACGTTGAATATACAACTTTAAACTTATTTTTGTCCCTCTATGTTTATTTAATATACTGCCTTGTTCAACAAAATGCATTTATGGTTACTTCTTAAATTAGATTGTTGAGGTTATGTATTGTTTTGAAAATAATAAGGAAGCCTATAATTATGGCGTAAATGTATGTGGGGCTGAATTGAATAGCATTGAACTGAATCGAGTTGAATGGAATTGAAGCGATGACGTACTCGCTCTGTCAAAACATATGGATCCCTTGTCTGATACAAGCCCACCTTTTTCACTGAAATAGTCTGCGTGTTGTGTTCTCTCGTAAAGGCACTAGACACCTTAGGAAAATGTCAAAAAGACCAGTTTTCTCACTTGGTGTATCTCAACATTTATGCATAAAATAACAAACCTGTGAAATTTTGAACTCAATTGGTCGTGGAGGTTGCGAGAGAAAAATGGAAGCAAAAAACACCCTTGTCACAAACGTTTTGTGCTGTCAGCCTAGATGAGTCAAACTAATGGGTAGAATTAACCCCATTTCAAAAGGAAGATCATTTAGCAAAGAGCATCTACATTGTACATGGTTTGTACGAACACAAGTATTAGACACAGCTCTCTAGCTTAATGTTTGGAATGACGTGGATCAAACCAGAGCAGCTTGAAAAACAACCGTTTGTTTGTTTGTTTTTAATCAGTTCTGACTCAATCATACACAATCACCACCCGGACCACATGTAGGACAATATCAAAGCAATAATTTAATTTCCCGAATTCTGTCTTCAACGGTCCTTCCAAAAGGCCGAGTCATTTTCTTAATGTTAAACGAAGGTTTCACAACCCATTGTCAATAATGTTCCCAGCAAGGTCGAGTTATCTCGGTTAATTATTAATTTTGTAAAGCAAAAAATTTAATTGTGCCTAGTATAATCGATAATATTACTATGCGGTTGTTTCTCACATTGTCTTTGAAAAGGTTTGATACATTTTGTAGATAAAGTTTTTGGCCATACCTTCTGTAAATCATTTTACCTTCATTTCTAGGTCAATGTGACCCAAAATCTGTGTCAAAACTATCCGAAATTCTGTCTGACAGATCCGAGCCAAAGTAACTTCTAAAACTATCTTTCGGGTCAGCATGACCCAGCAATGAGACAAGATCCCTGGGGACGCGGAAACCGGGTCACTTCTGACCTCAGGGTTTTAGAGTGTAATTGAGGTATTATTAAACAAGATGACAGATATCTGCTGCTGGCAACAAGTATTCCTATAAGTACTTTGGGCAAGGATGAGTTTCAAAATCAGAAAATGTCATAGTGACATTCCCCTTGTCACCCTTTGTTTACAAGTATGACTATTATTATGTTTTATGCAAGTCGCCTGACACTCAAGGTCTGAAGGCCATTTCAAGATGCTACAATCAATCCTTTTCCCAGGGGCCATTGCCAACTACTCATCCAGCCCTTATACAGTCCGTGCGGATGTAGGCTTGGGTATCATCCATCAGAAGCCTGAGTGGCGGGTAGAGCATAAACTATACCTCCCCAACTTTACGAAGTATGGCTTGTGTATTGCAATACAAGACGTAAACACACGACAAGTGAGGACGCCCCCCCCCCCCCCAAACACAACCCGGACGAGTGAGGAATGGGGTACCCCCTCGAGTACACCCCCTTCCCCCACTTTACGTAGTTACTCCGGGATTCCTGCTGGATTGATGAGCATGGATGATTAAGGAACCACCGGATATGAATGATAGTTCCGGAGTTCCGGGGCCGTTTGTGAGTAATGTTCAGCCTAGAAGCCTAATGGATCCATTGCTGCCAATTTCCTGCTTGGTAACACCTTCCAGGTACTTGCTTAAGGTTCAGGGCCGAGGGCTCGGGCCGGTTTCTCGGCATGATGTACGTTCACGGGCTGGTGGCTGTGGTTGCACGTGTTTTATTCAGCAGTATTGCTGAGTCGTATAGGCAAGTCCTGGCAATGAAGTAGCTAATTCCCTTAGCTTTGGCTTAAGTCATCTATTTAAACACAGCTTATGGCAGATAAGCCTATATACCCCCTGCATTAGCCAACACCGTTGATGAAACCATAGAGCAATGACCGTTGCCCAATTTCATAAAGTTGTTGAACAGAAGAAAAAACACGCTTGCCATTTTTAAGCAAAAACCGAGCAGAGCACTAGAGTGGCAACTTTAATGTAATTTTGACAGGTAGCCTGTTTCAGTTAAGCATTAGGTTTCTGTGCTTAGCACGTTTTTGTGCTTACAGGCTTTAAAGAAATTGGGTCCAGATGAAACGTACACGCGTTAAAGGCTTACATTGGCAGAGATTCGTGGGCAGCGCGTACACTTTCCTATTGTTTGTCATCAAAAAATGGCAATCAATGACGTCATGTTCAAACCATCCTGGTTTAGTACTCTGTTTTTTCAACGCCAGTTGGGAGCAAAACACCATGTCTATTACAGAAGTTAGCACCAGAGTGCATTTCCTTTATATATCAGATTCATATATTGTCACTAATCTTCAGATACTGAATGTGGATCGAGTGAAACTGTGAGACGCTATTCGCGACCTTCATATAGTTCGCGTTGTTGACAGCTTCATAAAGCCATTGTCACTATAGGCAGTCGGAATCACCGACAGTGAAACCATTAACAACGGGTTATGTTACTGATTGGAATCTCCCCAAGGTTAGGCCGAATCAAGATGACTTAAAAGTTGAACTTGTTAGTGAGATGACAAATTCATTGGGGAGAGGGACATTTTCTTACCGGCTGTAGAACTTCATCACATGCTGTCGTCAGCTTTGTCAAATTTAAGCTACGAATTCAAAATGTCTCAAGTGTTAAAGTCTACTGTTAAACATGTGAAAGTGTACACGCCAACGGGAAAGACAAAACTACCCAGTGGGGAATCTTGTACAAAACCAAACAGATCTGTATAACTCAATAATTGTGTGTGCACCACCAGGGCCGGTTTCACAAAGCACTAAAGTTCATCTTATAAAGGCAGGAGACACACTATTGGTACTTACTCAAACTAACTATTAGCATAAAACCTTACTTGGTAACGATCATGGGTAGCTGTTGATAATATAAAACATTCTGAGAAACGGAGAAGTTTTTTTTACGAATTTGATTTCGAGACCTCCGAATTAGATTTTGAGGTCCCGAAATCAAGCATCTGAAAGCACACACCTTCGTGTGACAAGGGTGTCCTTCTTTCAATATTCGGGAGTTTTCGTTTTCGACGACGGGTGGTTCAGCGACGGTAATGGTGACATTTGGCGCCATCTGCGCATGCGTCGGATTTGAGGACGGTCGTCCCTTAATTTATACGACGGTACATGGGATGAATCTTCATTGTGCTGAAAACGATAACGTTTGGCTGAAAACCGTCGTAGAACCATCCGTCGTCGAAAACGAAATATCTCACAACTTCGACGACCAATTAATTGAGTTAACATTTTTACAGGTTTCTTTATGCATATGTTGAGATACACAAAGTGAGAAGACTGGTCTTTGACAATTACCAATAGTGTCCATGTCTTTAAGATAACTTGTCAGTATTACAATAGTGATTTGCATTGTGACATCACACTTTATTTAGCAACTATATACGATTGGTTTGCAGTTAAGATCAATTTCATCTCTTTGTGAAATTAGCCATGCTCTTGGAATCGGCATGTACACGCTGGACGTCTTGAAACGTTGCTGCAGAAGTAAATTGCAAAATCAGTCTCGTGAATTATTTTGGTTCTACAGTCGTTTCCAGAAAAACAATTTGTTTAAAAAAAGAAATTTAAACGAGTCATCCTCAAGTTGATGCTAATTTTAATTGCGGCATTGCGAAGAAAATGAGATTTCCTTAGGTGTATGCAAAATGAACTTCTGCTTAGGTCGCACAAATCATATAGAGTGTGTTAGAACACAAGCATTAAATGGGGTGACATCGGCGTCTGTTCGGTAATTGTTCTATTGATGAATTATGACATGTCATATGAAAGCAATAGATCTCACAATGAAAGATGTAGATTACAAATTGCAACCGACGGAGGAAAACATCCATAGTCACCTACATGTGTATCTATCTGTAAACAAATTAACCTGTCGAAATATATCTTGAAGAAGATAAATACTTCAAGGAACATTACAGAATTGGTAAGAACAAAAAACTCGCCTTAAAAAACTTACGGTCTAATGATTACGATGGTAGAAAACATAAAATATTTCTGTCTAAAATGTCACATTTGATGAGAAATATTAAAACTAATTTCCCGTTTGGAGCTCATCCGTCAGTGAGCATTTTATTAATTTAATTTTAATTTTTAAATCAATGTCATTCAAATGTGTAAAGTCACATTTGATGAGAAATAATAAAACTAATTTCCCGTTTGGAGCTCATCCGTCAGTGAGCGTTTTATTCATCTAATTTTAATGTTTAAATCAATGTCATTCAAATGTGTTATCGTTTTTTCACCATTTTCTTGTGACCCAGATAACCGATCGATCTCAAACTTCTATAGGTTTGTCAGTTTATGCATATGGTGGATTACACTGCCAGCAACTGTTTTGTTAGCAACAAAAGAAAATTAAAAATTGAATGTTTCTTTAAACAGTTCAGATAAATCGAAGAGACAATCGGCTTTTCTTGTTTGTTTTGAATTTTTTTTTAACTATTACTAACTTTCCTTGTCAAACGAAGTTACGACGAAGATCACATGATCATTATATTATCAACTTTCTAATAAAACTATTGTGTGTAATTTATGCTTGTTTGAAAACTATTAAAAGCACACACAACTCCTCTTGTGTTGTTGTTTTTGTGTTTTTGTTTTTTAAATTACCAACACTTTAGTTTCTTTTATTTGAGGTTAAAACGAAGCTCACGTAATCATAAAGTTATCAAATTACCTAATAAAAATATTTTATACAGTGGTTTTAAATAATTTATACCTGTATACTATCAAAAGGCAACACGAATTGTCCCTGTGTGTTAACGGGCCGTAACAAAGCTCCAACTATCCAGCTAAACAAAAATTATATCAAACTCACAAATGATTTTCCATAACTCATTAACGAAACCAGGATCCTAATTAAATTAAGCCCCAAAATAATATAATGAATGAACGTTTGCTGACTCCAATTATAATACATCCATTTTAATTAACCCAATTTAATTTTGAGGAGTGATTACAATGAAGACATAAATACTTGACGTGAAGCGAAGCCACCATTGGCAACCCCGTGGCGTCGGTTGCCTAGACTTGATTCAAGTCCCGATCTCGTGCGAGAGATTCCTTAGCGATGAGACTGAAAATAAAAGGACTATCATATGATTGGGACTCGAGTCAAGTCTATCGGTTGCCGGGTACACATGATATATTTAATTACTCTTACTTGGGGGACGATTGTCTCCCGTTTGAAAAATGTATGATGTCACTATACATGTATACGGCGACTACATGTCCCTATAACTGGAATATTGTTGTCGCATCTGTGCCCAATTTCATAGAGCTGCTAAGCACAAAACAGTGCTTAGCATGACATTTTTGCCCTGATAAAAACAGGATTACGAACCAAATGTCTACGTGATTTTCAAGATAAGCAAACAACAGTTGATTGGATATACAAGTAACAAGCAATATGCAACATATGAAAATTTGATTGGTAATCCTATTTTTTTCAAGAAGGAAGAAATGTCATGCCAAGCCAATTTTCGTGCTGAAATAGCTCTATGAAGTTGTGCCCTGGACCGGAGCTTCTGCCTGTCATTGTCTAGGTTGACTGCCATCTTTGATGACAAACAATGTCAACGGGTGTACGCGTTGCGCACAACTTTCAGCAAATTAGCCTTTCACTGGTGGTCAATGACGTCATGTGCAGTCCATCTATTGTTCACTAGGGGCAAATTTCATAAAGCCTGTAAGCATAACAAACTTGCTGAACAGACCCTCGTTACCAGCTGACACTCCATACAATTTACATTATCGCAACTGGTGCCCACTACTTTTTTTTTACTAAGCACAGAAACTGACTAAGCAGTATTTTCTGCTTAAACATTTTAAGACATTGGACCCAGGGGCCAATTTCATAGAGCTGCACAGAATTTGCTTAAGCAAGAAAAAAGCTTGCTTATTTCACACAATATACTGGCCAAAATTCCATGTCACGTACATACAATGCTTGTGACTGGTATTTAGCTGTTGTTTACTTAGCACAATAATTGAGTGGAGTCTTGGCCGTTAATCTAATTTTACGAAGCAAGAATTTGTTTAGCTTACACAAATTTTGTGCTTAAGCAACTCAATGATGGGATCAACAGTACAACCTCTATCTCACTGATAGCCATGTATACTCTGTCCTTTCCACATACATTTTCAGGATATAATGAGTGCAACCAGTGTGTCCGACCTTGTGCCTCCATGCAGGGTGTTTGAGTGTCAAACCAGGCTTTCTGCATATTCTCACCTGAAACTACGCACTTTGCTGCGGTGAAGAACACAGAGCCATTCCAACAGCCTTTTCGTGTGAGGGGGTACCAATAACTTGGTCTCCCTGGAACTCCTTTGCCTAGAGCATGTTTCCCTCCATCCTAGAATCAATACTGTTTCAAGAGGAATATCAATTCCTACCTTCAGCTCCCCTGAGTTATTTTCGTATTAAATGTCTTTTTCTTGTAGCTCAATGCCAACAGTGGCCTTAAGCCGTGTTTTGGGCGAATGTGTGTTCTTTATTGCTCCAAATAAAAGTGATACAACCCGTTAGCTGTAGCTGAGGATTTATCTGCAGCAATGTTCATAATTGATACTTTGTGAATGGAATTACACATAAGGAATCTTTAAAGTGAATCGCGTTTATTCAGGCCATGACAAATTTCATTTTCCAATGCTCCACTTCACAAACATTTCAAGATCTTGATCTTCAGTTCAATTCAATATTTAGTTGATAAGCAAAGTGTGATGTCACATTAGAAGTTACCATAACGCCGACAAGTGACAACCCATCTCACGACAAGTCTTCTGATAGTGATTTGTAAAATCGACCGCTGACCTAAAAATGGACATGTTGTATGTGTGTGGTGTCAACTCCTCTACACAATTCTAAATGATCAAGCCAACACTATTGGTAATTACTCAAAATAATTGTTAGCATAAAAACTTACTTGCTAACAATCAATAGAGAGCTGTTGATAGTATTAAACATTATGAGAAACGGCTCCCTCTGAAGTAACGTAGTTTTCGATAAAGAAGTAATTTTCCACTAAAATGTTTTTATTTGATTTCGAGACCTCAGAACTAAATGTTGAGGTCCCCAAATTAAGCACACAACTTCGTGTGACAAGGGTGTTTTTTCCCATTATTATGTTGCAACTTCGAAGACCAACTGAGTTCACATTTTTCAGATTTGTTATTTTGTGCATATGTTGAGATACACCAAGTTGACAAATTACCAAAGGTGTCCAGTGTCTTTAAACAAAGGAGGAATAATTTTCGTTAATAAAGACTGATTCTGATAACCCAAGCAGCAACAAGTACGAGCGCTCTAGTGTGTGTTTTGTAAAGAACCAAGCAATGTTTTGTTATGGATAGTCGTTGTTTCTTCTTGCGCCATTCGGAATGCGATGCTATTTTGCAGTGTATGCATTGCAGCAAAACGAACATTCCCCCGGTTAAAATTAAATGTTACCCAACAGCAAAGCAAGATTCAATCAATATGTTACAGGTGGGTTTTTTTCTGGTTGTTCTCCTTGTGTTTGTTTGTTCAGGGGTTTTTCTTTTTCTTAGGATGTCTCGCTTTCCTGGAATTTGTTTGAAATCGACGGTTGATAATTTAATGAACAATCCTGATAATGTGGGTTGGATAAACAAGTGATCGGGGTCGAGGTTGCACATCAACGCGTCAAATATCTTAGAATTTAAACCACAGTAAAAAGATGTTTGTATTAAACCTAAAAACGGAGAATAGATGGACATTTGCATCGGGGATAATATACAGAATATTAATTCCCCGCGACCCTTGCCGTTCAAGAGTGGTACCTAATTAAACTAGACCACCGAGATTGTCCGGTAGCTAAAGGCAGTTCGAATCATATATTTTTGGATTGGGTACGGCAACGATTTAGAATATGGAAATTTGCATCGGGGATAAAGAATGTTATTTTGGTTTTACCCATAAAAATACACAACAAAGATCTTACAGAGCACCTTATCACACCCGATGCATCGCGATGTTGTCCCAACGTGCTCATAATTGGAAAATGTCTTTCTTTTTGGCAGCACAAGCTGTCAAACCTCGTTCAGAGGGGAAAAACAAACATTCTAAAACGAATTTATTTCTGCGAATATGCAGCCCATGCAACTAGAAACCGTAAAGTAAGGAACTTTTTTTGTGAAGTTAATTAAATGTGAAAGCGAACAAAGGCTGAGATCCAGAAGAAGAAAAACAAACCTTTAAGAATCACCTTCCGAGATTTGTGTATACAGAAAGCAAACTCCGAATTCGTCCCTTGTATCAATATGAAACAACTTCACTGTATTTGAAGAGAAAATAATCTGCGAGAGCAAATCTTTCGGAGACATGTCACGTTTAATTCGATCAGAAATCAACCGCCATCGCAAGACTAGTGCCATGGTAGAGTCGTTTTCATCCGTTCTGAACTTGTTTGGGTGTTGTTTTTTTCGTTTCTTAAAAGGATTTCAGGCTGTGAATCCTCCAAAAATGTCAGAAAAACCCAAAAATTTAAATTAAAAAAAACATGGCAATTTCCCGCCCCCCCCCCCCCCACCAACATACACATTGAACATTAAGTATTGATATACGCCATATTTACTACGTCAAGCTCCTCGTACCAACCTGCCAGTTTCTTTTCTTGTTTAAGACGTTAGCATGGAAATGCATTTATACCAAAATTAAAATAAAAAAGTGTTAATTCGTATACGTATACGGCTTACAGGCGTACGTTTAAAGTACTAAAGATATAGCATTTTCGACGAAATTCCTGGTTCGTATTTTTTTTTTACGAACATGTAGTAGGCACTGACAAGGAGTTAATCTGTACTCCAGGAATCCGTATGTGCGTAGATGAACTAGTATTCTGTACGTACACACAAATAATACGATGTACAGGCGAGTAAGTCAACCGTACGCAAACGAAAAGCTTTTTCCGAAGTTGCGAATAATAGTATAGGTCCAAAATACAATGTTCTCATTCGTTCGTACGAAATGGTATTATGTTCCATCAAAGGTTTCCCGAAGAGCACCAGGACTAATTGAACGCGGCTTTCTGTTAAAAAAAACATACTTTAAAGGATATAACGTTCTTTGATGTACAGACCAAATAAATAATTTGAATCCGTCGGCATGGTGTGCTTACACATCGTGTCACATAACTTTTGAAAGCCGAGCAGTTTTTCACAGAACTCATGAAAGTACTGCGTATACAGTGCTAAAATACATCGATACATAAGTTAGACAGTGCCTATTGCTAGGTTGTTATTTTGATATCCACTTTCCACTACGTGGTATCCCCGGAGAAGCCACCTTTATACGTTAATGGGCAACGCGCATTGAAACCTCCCCCTTGCAGACGCCGTCGTCAATTTATTCAATCACCTACTATGTTTGTTCTTTCATTCAAAAGCTCGCTGGCGCCTAGCTCTGTGAAAATGTTTCCTTTTTATTCACTATGTTGTGTAGAAAGCAAAATGAGTCACATCATCGATAATAAATCGTTTAGTTTACATGGGCAATGTCTAAATTTTAATTTGATCGTGAAAGGTTGATGATGTGTTGATTATTCGTCTCTGGAGGGTTTAGATTGGTACGGGGACCGATGCCTTTGCACTCTGCATATATACAATGTCATAAGAGATGAGAACCGTATTTTGGGGCTGTTAATGTAATTGATATCAATTATAAACGATGTTGTCAAAACTTGCTCTTTCGTGTCCTTCATAAGTGTTTAAATTCACCACGGTCTTATAATTTTATCTGTCATCATAAAATAATTAGCAGCATACATGAACGTGTTGATAGAGACACAAAATCCGTCAATTCGTTTGCTGAAACTTCCTCTATTCCTTTGTCCAATTTTCACTTTGCAATAGTAAAACAAAACAAAACTAAAACTCGTCATACACATCTGGTAAATAGAATTCTCACTTGGTGTGTCCAAACGTGTCAGTTGGTCATTAATAAGTTAAAGAGAAAAATTAAAGAAAAACATTATTGTTGCATAAACTGTGTGCTTTCAAATGCCCAAAAGAAGTCTTTTTAACGAGTGAGAAATTACCTCTTTCTCACTCAAACAACAAAGTTTTTACGCTCAAAATTATTTTAAATACTTACCAATAGTGTCCAATGCCTTTAAATATCAAATTGCACTTTGTCAACAAATAAATCTAATTAAAAAAAAAACATTATAGTTTGTTCCATTTTATATTTCATTATCACCAGCAGTAACTGCAAAGTGCCTCCCCCGTCTAAATATAGACAATCGAAGGAAGACACGCGAGGTGAAATTAACAGCCTACTTGTACTACAAACTCTTGCCAACTTTTCAACACGGCATCAATTTTTGGGGTTGAGACGTCCCCAGGTCTGGACACGCACCAGACGCTTAAGACCCTACACTATCATCACCTGCTCGAACCCGTGTAGTTCAGATTGGACGTTTCCATTGATTAGTCCATCCATATTGACGCCATATCTCTTGATGTAAAAGATTGACAATGTATTATCTTGTTCGAGTGGTGTTAGTTTCGCTCTTTTGAGAGTAAAAGTCAATCTGTGTCACTCTTTTTAAGTGAAATTGGAACGAACTTCACTTTAAATCGAGTTGAAATTAGCCGTCTTTCACTCCAAAAGAAGTTGTCCGCCATAATGGCTCTTTGTAAAAAGTGGTTGGCGTACAAAACGAGTGTTTTGTTCACTCTTTTACATCTATTGTGGTTTCGTTTTAGCTACTAATGAAATCGTCTTCGTTTTCATGCACGCTTGATTTCGTTTGTCCCATTCATATTCAATTCAGTCATTCTATTCAATTTATAGGCAACCAAGACCATTCAATTGACCATTCTAAAGTTGAATTGTACTTCCTATTTACATTTAATGAAACTGGATGGTTGACAACACAGTTCTTGCTGCTGGCCTTAAACGAGTCTTGTGGTCCAATTATATTGTAATAATAATTTCTTAGCAATGAATCTAAACTGGCGATTTCGATTTACGTGCTTTGATCGTTGAATGTTGATTCAACGGAGCATTCCTTTTTAAACGAAAATGAATGGGCCATGAGTTAAATTTAATAGATTTGGTTTAAATTTGATGGGCACAACCTATTTCTATTTATTTTACCTTTGCTCTTCCCTGGACGGCCACTGCTCGGAATAATATATTTGAATAATAAATAGTAACTATTTCGAGTAAGTGGAGAGACAGACAGGAAAGTAATTAAATTATTCTTGGAATTAAACATTAATTTCTCAGATTACATCATACACCAAACATGTGATTCTTTGGTGATTTAAAGGCAGTGGACTGTATTGGATTACTCAAAATAATTATTAGCATAAAACCTTTCTTGGTGACGAGTAATCTCTTGGTGGAGAGGTTGATGGCATAAAACATTGGTAGAAACGGCTCCCTCTGAAGTGCCATAGTTTTCGAGAAAGAAGTAATTGTCCACGAATTTGATTTCGAGACCTCAGGTTTAGAACTTGAGGTCTCGAAATCAACCATCTAAACGCATACAACTTCGTGTGACAAGGGTGTTTTTTCTTTCATTCATATCTCGCAACTTCGATGACCGATTGAGCTCAAATTTTCACAGGTTTGTTATTTTATGCATATGTTGAGATACATAAACTGTGAAGGCTAGTCTTTGACAATTACCAATAGTGTCCACTGCCTTTAAATACTTAGACAATTTTATTTTATACTCGTGTTGATTTCTAACCAACAATGGCACTTAATAAGAAATAGTTTTGCAGGTTGCTTATTAATGCCTTCTAACACGTAGGATTAGAGATACAAACTATAGGGTTCCTTGCCAGAATTGTCCTTACGTTTAATTACCTAACACAATGTTGATAGCGCGTAAGTTACTGATACAGTATTAACGCCAATAAGATAATTCCGTGTTGAATTTTGATTCATTTTTTAATGGCAACCCTACTTGGTCCGATGAAAGTGAAATCGTTCGGGGCGATTTTAAAACCACTATTTACACATCAGCCTCTATGTATTTACATTGCAATGTTAATTTCATCTAATGGCAGATAGTCACCGCATCGCAAATACTGACAAATCCAACTGCACTCAAGAGGCGCCTGATGGATATCTTACCGACTGAGCTATCACCGTAACAGCCTTGTCCAAAGCCGAAGCCTGTTGCGGCTTCGTTTTTAGCTTAAATGTACGAGGTTGAAAAATCGAGCTTCGATCCCACGGTATAACGCATATCAAGTACTGCATGCGGTACCGTGCAGTTCCTCGTCCAACGCGTGATTCATGCTACGTGGTGAATTCAATGCGGAGTGCTTGAATGCGTAAAAAGTCTTGGGACAAGGCTACCACCATACACAGCTACTGTAGTGTGAACTTTGACCTCAGGGTGGCGTCATTTCCATAAGCCCCACGATTCGAGCTAGTAATTGCTTTAGTAACCAGATTCATCAAGCCAGTGTAAATATTGTGACAGCTACAGCTCACGCTCATTGCAAACACAACATCCACGCAAAAAGTAAGCAATTGAAAGTGATATCCGACCACAGCCACATTTTAGAACCTAAACCGCAGAGGGCAAGAAAGGGCAATGACAATCAGTTCAAAATACCCAGCATCTCATCTACCATCTACAAACAATCTGAAACTATGGAATAATCTTCCACAATCCCTCATAAATTCCAAACCCACCAAATCTTCAAAAGTGGTACTATGCACAATCTTGGCCTAAACGACAACAACATAAAACCGAATTAGACGACGCTCTCCTGACCTCCTTGTTAAGTTCCCCAGCGGAAGCATCAGGAGGAAAATCTACCAAGTACCCAAGTACCAAGTATTTAAAGGCAACGTAGAGTAAAAATCTAAGGTCTCGAAATCAAATTCGTGGAAAATTACTTCTTTCTCGAAAATTACGTCATTCAGAGGGAGCCGTTTCTCAACATGTTGTTAACTATCAACCTCTACCCATTACTCTTTACCAAGTACGGTTTTATGCCAATTATTATTTTGAGTAATTACCAATAGTGTCCACTGCTTTTAATTAACAAATACCATTCTTTGACAACATGTCTGCATCACACGCGCTTTTAATGAACGATGTGTTTATTGAAAAGGAAAGAATCATCATTTACTTTTCAGAAAACAAATAGTCCTACACCTGAATTATAAGTGGATGTACAGTTTTGAATTGGTTTTGGATGGTAAGTGATCGAAACTACCATAGTAAACAGTTAACACGACTTCTAGTGCCATTATGTTTGTTTAGCTTTTACAATTTATGTGAAGGTGTCGTTTAACCACTTTCAATTACCTATGGATATATCCGGTGAGTGTCAGTAAGATCAAGGCTTTTGAACCCAAACTGGTTATGATTGAAGGCTGCGAATGACCTTTGGCACGGGTCTTGGAATGCGGAAGCTGCACAATATAGGGCGCCACCAAGTGTTCCCTTGGGATGCTTTACGTCACAATTAACCATGGAAGTGATCAAATTCAACGCTTTCTACAAACTGTCGATTAAACAGAATACTTCATAAGATTGGTTGTTTTGCTTCAACATGTGTTCACGTCACGAGCAAACTTGAGCGACAGCCGTACGGTCATTAAAGGACACGGCTTTACATTGTTCGAAGAAGTTACTTTTGGAACGTTTAGTTTGTGTGGAGCTGAAGTTCATCTTTGCGAAAAAAAGGTTACTTTGATCGTGTTTTTCTCTGGGGTGTGTGTAAAACAATTACTTGCGAATAATTATACGAGCTGCTTATACACAGTACAAAACTCAATTGGGTTTGCATAATTTGAAAATAACACTTGAGAGTCTAACTCTATCAAAAGGCATACTGTTTTCGGCAAGCAGTCGACGTTATTGATTGATGAATAATTGTTGTTTTTCTTTTCCACCTTTTTTCAGCTACGCCGTGTTGGTATTTCGGGTGGTATGTTATCCAACCCACCAAGCACTATTAGTGGAGTCACGACAGTGGGTAACGCCAATGTGCGTCGGAAACGCCGCTTCTCGGCCTACAAACGTGACGTCAAAGCCGTAAAATCCGTAGGCGTCATCATACTGGTATTCGCGTTCTGTTGGTTACCACTCTCAATCATTAACACCAGGACTGCACTGTGTCCCGATTGTACTCCGCCCTCTGCGACTGTTTTTAATGTGATTATCGTATTGTCGCACGTGAATTCGGCTGTTAACCCATTCATTTATGCATATGGGAAGGACTTCAGGGTGGCGTATAAGAGGACAATATGTAAACTGTTCCCATGCTGCTCTTACTGCATGGATGGTGGGATGCTGGGTACCACTGTGGCTGCTATGGGAATGTCCATGCACTACGGCGACGGTGCGGTGGAGAGTGTTACTGAACAGAACGGGTCCAAGCCCTAAAACCCTAAGCCCTAAGGTTTCTATCACCAACATGTATTTATTGCTAATTCTACTATAGAATAAATAACTTATGATCACTAATTAGTTGTAATGAATATTACCACACACTCTATAATAACGTTGACCTATTGACCTCTCACACAGTGACCTTACCAGCCTTACCATCTGGGGGTCAAAATTAACACCTCGGGATACCAAAATGATCAAAAGTTCACCTTACGGTGTACTGTTAGAACAACAAACATTCTAAATTTATTTTATTTACCACCATGGTTAATTTTGGTATATCTATGTGAAAACACCTAGGATGTCAAAACGCCCCAGATTTTGCAGTGTGCGATCCACACTGTTGCCTAAAATGCACATCGCACTGTATCTACCTCCATAACACACACTGACATTGACTCCTAAAATGGCGCAACCAAGATTAATGTGATGGTGACGTCATGTGTGCACACAACGTCATCGACCGCCATTTTTAATGATAAACAATGGAAAAGTGCAAGCGTGTACTCACTGCGCACAACTCGCAGCTGATAATAGCCTTGCGCGCGTGCACGTTTCATCAAAGATGGCGGTCAATGACGTCATGTGCAATCCATCTAACAGTAAATAACACCTGTTTCAAAGTTTCTGAAGAGTTTATCAAGTCTCTGTAAACGGCTGAACACTTTTGCTGAGACCATTTTTGTCGTTTAAAAAAAAAAAAAAAAGGGGGAAAAAAGAAAGTAAAATGGCAGTGTTGCTGTACCACTTGTTTTATGTGTTATAAATCAGTTTTTCAGTTAGAAATGTGCCACCAGTGACGCGTCACTATGTAACAAAGAATGAGTCAAGTTTTAAAATCAACACCTATAGCCGGTTGTCTATTCCATCAAGTATAACAAAGCGTAAAGTGTTGTATAAATCTGGTGGAACCCACTGTTTGTTTCAGTCCTTTATGGTCGTAGATATAATTAATATATTTACATACCTGTGAAAATTTCATTTCAAAGGGTGCTAGCGTTTTTGAGATATTGCAAACAACACGGAGTTGTTATATTCATGCGGGAAGAATATTCTGTAGTTGGAATTCACAATAACTGCTTCTCAGATGCAAATTATTTGGGCTAAAAGTAATGTATTTTTCCTAATCGAGGTGGTTCAAAATGAAAATTTATTTTTACGAAATGCATTTCCAAAGCTGATATGACATTAATTTATAGAGTCTTAACAAAATGTATACGGACCCGATAAGCCAAGAGAAATTGATATTTCTTGGATTGTGCAAATAAGTACTAATTTAAAGGTATCAAAGTGTATGACTAGTTTATCATCATTCATTACTGGGCAAAGTGGGAATTGCACAAGATACAACTTGGTCATTGATGTCTACCACTTGTAGCAGATGAAGAACATGAAATTGAGATGGGCGGGGAACTAAGCAAGAATGCGTGGCAGCAGAATAATGACCAAGGACATGCAGGAGAAAAAGAGTAAACAAGGACAAAATGAGATGGAGAGATGAAGTCGTCGCTTTACACGGCAACATCCCATGCAGTGGATTTTGAATGAGAGGTGTGCATTATAGGACTACGTCTTAAATTAGAGCCCGTTGAAACAGGTATTAACCAGGTTAATATAATGGAGTAGAATAACAAGTGAGAGAGTGAGAGAAGAGGAAGGAAATTGGTGGTGGAGGGCTGCACCCAACAATGGATGGTGATGACTGCATGAGTCGACAGCAACAGTTGACTGCATGAGTCGACTGCACGAGTCGACAGCAACAGTTGACTGCATGAGTCGACTGCATGAGTACACTGCATGAGTCGACAGCAGCAGTTGACTGCATGAGTCGACTGCATGAGTCGACAGCAGTAGTTGACTGAGTCGACTGCATAAGTTGACAGCAGCAGTTGGCTGCAGCAGTTGACTGCAGCACTCTGTAAAACAAATGAAATTGCTCAGAGGTTGTATACCTTTTGATAGCTCGTGGGTAGGGTCGGGTAGAGTGTGCGTTATGAATGTGTTTCTTAGCGAAGTAAAATTATCCAAAGGAAAGTGATGTATGTATGATTTAATGGCGTGGCGTGTCGTGGCCAAGCGGGCAAGCACTCCGGGCTTAAGCTATGGTGTTAACTGATCAGCAGAGTGTGGGCTTTATACCTCCGGTCTTGACACTTGAATCCATAAGCAAGACAACTTATTCGCGTTTTTCGTCCTTCGGATGGGACATAAAGCAGCTGTCGGTCTTTTTTGTTGTGTAATGTACCCTTACGTAAGAGAACCCAGTTACACTTATCGCTAAAGATAACATGGGGTCTGGCAGTGGCTGCTAAGTGCGCGCAACACTTTTAAATCATGTTTGTTTCGTCCTTCAGATTGGACATCAAACGGTCGGTGCCCATGTGTTGTGTAATGTACGTAAAGTAATTCCCTTGTGGTTTATATTGATTCAGTAATTCAGTTACACTTATTTCTAATAGACGGGTCTGCTAAGAGATGGGGTTTGCTCCGGTTTTTGTGGCAGTGGCTGCTGAGTGTGTGTGCGGAACTCATTTTTGTAAAGGTGCTACGGTGGGTCTTGTAAATCTGGCTAGAAATAATTCGTTTTGCTCCAGGGCCTTGAGTACGTGCACTTTCTATAAGATCCTTGTACTATTATGAATGTATCTACAGTATACAAACGAACCCCCGAATGGATGCACGCTTGATGACCAATTACACCAACGAGCATTACCAAGTCCAAAAGACATAGCATGTATATGGACTTGAACCCACACTCTGCTGATCGGAAACACAAGAGCTTGAGTCCGATGCTCTTAACCGCTCGGCCACAACACACCATGTCAAGACAGGGACTCGAACCCACACTCTGCTGATCAGAAACACCAGGGATGGATTTCAAACAAAGATGTTATAGATAAGTCTCATCTCGAGTTAAGACGAGTTACCCATCCTAACTTAGGAATAGCCTTAAGTTTGTAACATCTCCTAGGACTAGTCCTGACCCTTTGTGAACTGAGCTTGAGTCAGGTGCTATTACCCTCTCAACCACAACACGCGTCAACATCACAATGTTAACCTGTCCTGTAAAACTAGATTCAGAATCATAGCCTATGCCTATACAGAAAGAGTGGGGGGGGGTCCAGGAGAAAATGTCAAATCTTCATTTCAATCGTTTTAGACGGTTTTCGATTTCAAATAATACGAGGAAATCAGGATCGGGTTATACCTGGGGCACTTTTTGTGGGTCGTTTGGGTAAAAATGTATGGCCGTCATATTCATCCCTTGCACGGTCAGCCAATTGGCGTGAGAGCCTCAAAGTGAGGACAACCGCGTGAATATAGAAGCCTTGTAACTCTATATTGTCATGGTAATGTAATAATACAAAATCATCCAAATGGATGAAATATTATTACAAAATGAAGCATAAAGTCGATGCTCTACATGCACATGATGGATCTTTGCTTAGCGTGACCAGTCCGGTATGCAACATCAAAATTGCCACTGTCGTAGTGCTTTCAAATAACCCTTAACCAAATTATCAAGACAATTTTTGAGGATATGGCAATTTTGATGTACAGATAAGAAAAAAATGAGTCCTGTATACATAGCATAGAAACAGAATTCCATCTTTAATATATTCATCTTGTGACTGGTTTTTAGTAAGTTTCGTAAATTTGATCCAATGTATCACTGTTTGTTCCACAGCTCAGTATCGCAAAGATTTGAAATCAATCTGCATCGAACTGCTAAGTGTCACGTCACAATAAAAATCACTATGGCGGTACTGGTAACTCGTATTATTATGAAATCGAGCCAAGAGGTCGGGTTCAATGGGTGGGGAGTTAGGATTTAGACTGGGCTCTTGTCTTTACAGGTACCTGCTATTCAGATTCAGTGGTTCCATTGGATACAATGATATTCATTGGATACGTGCAGTACATGAGCTTTTCATGCCCAAACAGCACACTTCTGTCAGGTCCGCAATAGTATTTGACTGCGTGCCTCTGTGTGAAATGAATGTAGGTCAAAGGTGAATATACACGCCGGTTTGGAGGCAGGTCTCTGACGTTATTCACGAGCCTCGAAGTGTGACGTCAGATGTTCAGGCCAGTAAGGATGTGGTCGTTGAACTACAACCTCGACCCCGATATGAAACAAAGTCAACACAAAATAAAACATTCAAATTTGTTCTAAATACGCAACTAACGTGATTAAATGTACATTACAGAGAATTGGTTTTGCTAGCAAAAAAGGTTGCTGGCAGTGTAAGCAGTTTATGTAATCCACCATACACATAAATTGACGAACCTGTAGAAGTTCGAGATCGATCGGCCATCTGGGTCACGAGAGGACAGTGAAAAGCCGACTACAAATTTTGCATTTCATCGATGCCAAAACAAAAATGAATAAAACGCTCACTGAGCGATAAACTCAAAACGCGAAATTTGATTATTTATTTTTCATCAAATATGAAATTTTAAAGAGAAATATTTCAAGGGATATTTTCTGCTATCATCATCTTTAGACCGTGTAAGTTTGATGTAAATCTGTGATTTCACGATTTTGTTTCTTACTAACTCTGTAACGTTCCTTTAAACTTAACTTGCAAATGTGACAGCAAACAAAAAGTAGGGCAGTGAAAATGCAAAAATCATTCATTTCTCACACAATGTGCACCCACGCAGCTCTGTGCTGCAATCACTACGTGGGCACTCCTGTTCTGAAAATCCAATTCTTCAACACTTTTTTGAAGTCCCTACATCATGTCCGCGCGTGGACTTCTTCTGTTCTCAGGTGCAAACTTCGTACGTAGCGTTAAAACATGCACATTTATGTATCTTCGTTACATTCACTATGTAGTAATCTAATAGTTCGTCATTCCATTATTGCAATGTCAATGTGCAATGACAATGACCGATAAAGGGCGCCGGTGTAAGCAAACTGTTTTTGCCTTAGTCAATATAACATAATGTTGGTACACATTAATAAATCATTCGTGAGTATGCACGTAAAGGGCTGACTTAGTTTTAAGGTTGTATGTATACGTGGTTAATGAAGTTTTTGGCACAGTATTGTAAACTGTTTAATGAAAGTTGTCGTTTGTTAACGGTGTAATTTATTTATTGTTCAAACAGAATTTGCAATTGTTACAAATACACAACTTGTTGGTGATATGTTGTTGTGTCCCCTTAATGTCGTGTGTAAATTAATTTAACTGTGTTCCAGGGCCGATTTCGCAAAGCAATGCAATTCATAAGACAATTAATTGTCAGTATTACCATAGTGATTTGTATTGTGACGTAATAACACTTTACTGAGAAACTACAATTATTGGTTTGCAGTTAGTATCAGTCTTTTTTAAACGCTTGTGAAATCGGTCCCAGCTGAAAACATTGAAGATAAAGTAAAGCGAATGACGCAAAGACACCTAGATCGTCTGTAATGTTGACCCCCAAATTATTTAAATAATGTTCCACCAGACAGATGTTTTACACCTGACATGCAGATTCAATAAATCAAAGTTTTAGAGTCATGTGAATCACACGATATGTTCTCCGGTTTCCTTTTCCTTTCCTACTCTTATAGAAACTCACGTGGCGCTGGGTGAACTGCCCCAGATTAATATGGACTCTAGATGCATTAAATCATAGCAACAATGACATATTGACGCCAGTGTGTCCACATTAAACTAGAGAGATGGTTACATGTTCTGCGATTAACACAAAGAGGACCGTGGATCATTTTAAAAGCACATCAGCCGAATTCACGAGATGCTAGAATCTTCGAGACACTGGACACAATTGGTAATTTTCAAAGACCAGTCTTCTCACTTGATGTATCTCAACATGCGTAAAATAATAAACCTGTGAAAATTTGAGCTCAATCGGTCGCCGAAGTTAGTAGATAACTATAAAAGAAAAGAAAAAAACATGCTTGTCACACGAAGTTGTGTGCGTTCAGATGCTTGATTTCGAGACCTCAAATTCTAAATCCGAGGTCTCGAAATCAAATTCGTGGGAAATTACTTCTTTCTCGAAAACTATACATCACTTCAGCGGGAGCTGCTTCTCACACTGTTTTATACTATCAACAGCTTCCCATTACTCGTTACAATTAAGGTTTTATGCTAATAATTATATTGAGTATTTACCAACAGTGTACACTGCCTTTAAGATGGGTTCAATGTGTCCTAACGTATACGGTTGAACGGAACGTAACTCGTCCCCTCGTCCTAACTCCTAAGATTAATCCCACATTTTAGGAAGAGTTTGGTAAAATCGACGGCTGGACGCTATTGGTAAATTGTCAAAGACCATTATTCTCACTTGGTGTATCCCATCATATTATGCATAAAATAACAAACCTGTGAATATTTTATATCTTTATTTTCTCTTACATCATGTCAAATGAAGGGGATGCATGCAAGGATCGGGGTGGAAATGCCACACCAAACTCCGTCTATCTGGAGATGGCCTGGTCGGGAACTAATTAATTAAAGTGACCGGATTGGGTAGTGGGAGTATAGGGTTTGCCTACACCTGCTGGTAAAAATAATAAGTCACGTTGATGTAAGTTTGGCTTCGGATTTAACACCGTCTCTGGCTCTGGATACGGCTTTGGATTACTACAGATCATCGCAGTGCCGTGACATCTTTTTGAGTTTCCAGCCGCCTTCTTGAATTTGTTCATTCTTGGCCCAATTTACAACAAAGTAGCTAAACACAACAAATATTATTACCTACCGTAACAAGGTCACCAGCTAAAATACCATGCCAAATGTATAATCTGTGACAGGTATCCTGCTTATGTTTGCTTAGCAGACAGATGCTTAGCATAAAATACTGCTTAAAGACACTGGACACTATTGGTAATTGTCAAAGACTAGTCTTCTCACTCGGTATATCTCAACATAAACATGCATAAAATAACAAACCTGTGAACATTTCAGCTCGATTGGTCGTCGAAGTTGCGAGATATTAATGTAAGAAAAAACACCCTTGTCACAAAAAGTTGTGTGCTTTCAGATTCTTGATTTCGAGACCTCAAATTCTAAACTTGAGGTCTCGAAATCAAATCGGTGGAAAATTACCTCATTCTCGAAAACTACGTCACTTCAGAGGGAGCCGTTTCTCACAATGTTTTATACTATTAACCTCTCCCCATTACTCGTTACCAATTAAGGTTTTAAGATGATAATTGTTTTGAGTAATTACCAATAGTGTCCACTGCCTTTAAGCAGCTCTATGATATTGGGTCCTGGTTGTGACGCTCAGAAAAGCGAACTAAACTATTCTACTTTAGCAAATAACCCAAATGAAGAGCTGACAATGGAGGAAGTCTTGGGTTTAGATGTCGGGACGAAAACACGAGAGAATTATTTCAAGATAAACCGACGCAGTCAGGTAGGAACTGAAAACCCAATCCACACGGGGTCCAAGAGGTGGTAGCCAAGATACCACTATATACGCCAACCTGACCCCTTCAATAAAGTTGCCACTTGTTTCTAAAACGATACCAGACTATTTATACCTTCAAGCCTCAGTTTGTGTATTGTACGTTGACTCAATTAGAGAAGCAACAATCTGTCGGTAGGGGTGTAGAGTTTGGAGGGAGGGGGGGCGGTGAAGTGATGAAAGCTTGTAGCATTTTCAAATCACAATTCGTGTTGCATTCGGATTCGCATGAAGTCTGAACCGGGCTACGGGCATTTCTTATGTTGTATTCTCATAACACCGAACAAGGTGTGATCGTGACGGTCACACGTATACACAAAAATCATCACAACGATACAAGCGTCTAGTCATATGCAAAGTCATTTGGGTACATATCCCGGGGAACATATCAATCCCAAACGGCAAGCCAGATCCTGATCACATTATAGACAGACCTACAGACACGCATATCGGGATATTTTCAACCATAGTTCAAGTGTTAAATAACACACAGTCTAAACAGTTTATAAAGGCAGATTTTTCCCCCCAATACCCCAGTGGACACCGGAGGTGAAAAATTTCCTATTTAGATTCAAATCATCAGGTGCATAAAGGGTTGTTTTCTTCTTATAAACCCGATGGCATATACTGATTAAGTTTGCATGAAAATATTTTAGATGTGTAGGCCGCTCAGAATAAATTTCCATTTCCTGCGAATTAGTGGTGAAGTTTATACTTATAGCTTTTGTTAGAAATGTCATGCATGGGGCCTCCTGCAGAGGGGAAGGGGTGGTGTGAAGCTATCGCTTGTCTGGGTAGTTTAGAATTTAGCTGTTTCGTTCTGTTTCTGCAATCAGTGTTGTTTTTCTGTTTTTCTTTTTATTCTCATGCGTGCCCTACAGCAGCATCCAACGACTATTTAGCTACAACAACTTTTCCGAGTTAAAAATAACAATAATAATAGACCCTAGTAATAATAATAACAATAAAAGGAGTTAAAATTTATATATTAAGTGCTTTTAAAGACAGTTGACACTATTGGTAATTGTCAAAGACTTGTCTTCACAGTTGGTGCATCTCAACATATGCATAAAATAACAAACCTGTAAAAATTTGAGCTCAATCGGTCCTCGAATTTGCGAGATTATAATGAAAAAAAAAACACCCTTGTGTCACACGACGTTGTGTGCTTTCTGATGCTTGATTTCGATACCTCAAATTCTAAACTTGAGGTCTCGAAATTAAAATTACTTCTTTCTCGAAAACTACGTCACTTCAGAGGGAGCTGTTTCTCACAAAATTTTATACCATCAACCTCTCCCCATTACTCATTACAAAGTCTTAATCAAGAAAGGTTTTATGATGATAATTATTTTGAGTGATTACCAATAGTGTCCACTGCCTTTAAATGCTCCCAGAGAGACTCACGAGACGTTGGCAATACAACTAATTAAAAGAATATTAGATTGAAAGTCACTGAAACAGAGAAGAAGCCAATTAAATATGGTCTTAAGCCAAATTGCCAATAAAAATACAACACTCTGGGGATGGGTAGCCCGTGGTAAAGTTTCAGCTCATTACAGTGTATAATTAGTGTCGAGAACAATAACAAAGGGTACGCGGGTACCAACAGCAACCTCCGGCCGCAGCATTCACCCCGGGAATTCGAGTCTTTAAAAACCGCCTTGTGGTGAGTCTTGGAGGTTCGTATTTATACTTAGTACTTTCATTGATTTCTAAGCATCGAGGGCTTTTCAGGTTTTTTTTATAGATGTTGTTTTGCTTTGTTATAACTGCATGATGCAACAAATCGGCTATACAAAATAGAGCTCACGATGACGTAGCGTGACGGGTGACTAGCTTCGCGTATCTTTTTACTCAGAATGATTGGTTTTTTTTAACCAGTTATAACCTGTTTACTTTCATGTGAACTTAATTTCCTTACTGATCGGTGACATTTTAAAGGAATTTCAGTTAAGATCACCTGTTGCAGTTTTCGTTCAAGCTGGTCTTTAAATATATAAACAAATTAAAATCAGTCAGTGGGGATGTTAGTATAAATAGCACAGCGTGTATTGTCGTGTGTTCGTTTTGAAACGGTGCCAAAAGTTTCGACCCCTAAACTCGGATATAAACCCCCTCTCTACATCATCCATTAAAAAAATATGGCGCACGAACTTGACAGTTGTCCTTTTTTAAAGTTTAGATCATAGTGTATTTTGGTTAAGGAAGGAAGAAAATCTATTCTAAATATAGAATTACTCTTTATCCAGATGTGGTGAGTAACTAACGTACAGATATGAATCACTTCCTTGTAGTTTAGCACACACTGTTCCTTCTCTCTCTCTCGCTTTCCCCCTCTCGGAAGAGACGTAAGCTTTCTGTCTGAATCCCAAACAGAAATCAGAGTTTGGATATTATGCTCTGATTGAGCTACTGAAGGCAAGGAGCACCTTTTGTTATCTTGTCGCCTTGTAAAACACCTCTTGTAAACATGTTGCAGCGGAGACATCATGATTTGTTGCTCCTGTTTGTGACATTTCTGTTATCTGAATTTGTTCTCGTCTCACCGCAAGGGATGAACTTCTACCCGAACATGGCGCAGGGACAGGGGCAGGGGCAGGGGCAGGGGTTCAGGCCTGGACAGGGACCGCAGACACCGGTCCAACACAACCCGCCACGGACCCCGGTTGTCCGGCAGCCAGAACCTCCAGCGCAGAACCCACCAGCGCAGAACCCACCAGCACAGGGCCACCCGGCACAGGGCCACCCAGGACAGGTGCCGGCAGGGCAACCCCCGTTACAACCATCTGCACCAATCCATGTGAAATACCTCATTCTCGGTGCCGGGGCAGCGGGTCTTCAAGCTGCTGAAACTCTCGTCAATAAAGGTGAACATGACTTCCTTGTTCTCGAAGCTTCCTCTACTTATGGAGGGCGAGTTCGTGACATCCCGTTCGCTGGAGTCCGGGTGGAGGCAGGAGCTGATACCCCGAGACCCAAGTCGGACGCCCTGGATAGCGCCGTAAGGGGGCTTGGTGCAAAGTTGAGGATACATAAGCCTGACTGGCAATCTCTCTCCATTATCAGTGAGCAAGGACATACTAACTTAACTAATGCCGCCAGGAGCACACACCTCTGGCCTAGGGTAAATATTGTTCAGTTATTTGCATGTTTGTAATGATCCATTTTATGGCGAAAAGTGCGCTTAAAGGCACTGGACACTATTGGTAACAATTGTCAAAGACCAGTCTTCTCACTTGGTGTATCTCAACAGAATGCACAAAATAACAAACCTGTGAAAATTTGAGCTCAATTGGTTGTCGAAGTTGCGAGGTCTTAATGAAAACAAAACTTTGTCACACGAAGTTGTGCGCTTTCAGATGCTTTATTTCGAGACCTCAAGATCTGAGGTCTCGAAATCAAATTCGTGGAAAATTACTTCTTTCTCGAAAACTACATTTCTTCAGAGGGAGCCGTTTCTCACAATGTTGTATACTAATCAACCTCTCCCCATTACTCGCTACCGAGTTAGGTTTTATGCAAATAACTGTTTTGAGTAATACCAATGGTGCTGCCTTTAAACGCGCCTAGCCTGTCCGCTATTTTGTGAGTTAAAATGCACTCGTATTAGACCTTTCCATCGTTGATAAACAAACCGCGCCGGTCGGCATGGACGGCCGAATATTAGCAAATCATTCAGTTGTGCTCACAGATATTGTGAACAAATTCAACATATCTTCAAACTGTCAGTTAAACATAAAATACCACATGACTGTTTTTGTTTCCCACAAATCGATACTTTTTTTCCCTGATTTTTTCCTGTTTTTTGCGCTGATGTGAGGATAAACTATACAAAAGTAGAAAATATTTTTCTAACAATGCAATTAGTCACGAACAAGTGAGAGATCTTGTGGGTCAAAAATAGGCTGTCGACCTGCAGGGTTTTAAGCATAGGAATAACCTCTTTCTTGAGTTGCTTATCGAACTTTGCCCTAATCGATTCGACGATCAAGACATCCAGCTGCATACTTTGTTAAAGCCACTTTAGAGTAGAATCTATATTATTTATAAACATTTACAACTCTGCATTCAAACCATCTTACTTTTATTAACAAATGAGAGATTTTGTGGGTCAAAAATAGGCTGTCGACCTGCAGGGTTTTAAGCATAGAAATAACCTCTGTCTTGAGTTGCTTATCGAACTTTGCTCTAATCGATTCGACGAGACATCCAGCTGCGTTTGTGAAAGCCACTTTAGAGTGGATTTATAAACATTTACAACTCTGCATTCAAACCATCTTACTTTTATTAAAAAGTGAGAGTTTTTGTGGGTCAAAAATAGGCTGTCGACCTGCAGGGTTTTAAGCATAGAAATAACCTCTGTCTTGAGTTGCTTATCGAACTTTGCTCTAATCGATTCGACGAGACCGACAGCTGCGTATTTTGTGAAAGCCACTCTAGAATGTAATCTATAAATATTTACAGTCGTTGCATTAAAACCACCACAGTTTACATGCAAATACAGCCCAGCTATATACATCAAACCCCTGGCAAGTTAAAGGAACACGTTGCCTTGGATCGGACGAGTTGGTCTATTAAAAGCGTTTGAAACCGTTTGTTATGAAATGCATATGGTTAGAAAGATGTTTTAAAAGTAGAATATAATGATCCACACAAGTATCACTCGAAATTGCACGCTTTTCCTTTTACGTCGCGAACTATCACGGTCGGCCATTTATGGGAGTCAAAATTTTGACTCCCGTAAATGGCCGACCGTTTTAGTCGACAGGGTAAAAAGAAAACCGTGCAATTTCGAGGCATGTTTGTGTGGATCATTGTATTCTACTTTTACAACATCTTTCTACCCATATGCATTTTATAATAAACGGTTAAAAACGCTTGTCAAAGACCAACTCGACCGATCCAAGGCAACGTGTTCCTTTAAGTGACAGGCAACCACCTCCGGGTTGTATATAGATCCAGGGTTCCCTGAAGGAAGGACGTGGACCATTTATTTGGTGTCATGCTGTACCAATGCACGGTCGAACAGTAAACCCTAGCTCATGAAACCCAGAACGCATTCACCTGGGGACGCACAAAATGTCACCGTGGGGTAGTGAGTGTGCGCACAAATTTCCGATGGTAATTTCCCTTTACTATAAGTGGAAAGTCCAACCACGAACACTTAAAGGCATCTTACAGAATTCAGAATAAAACTCGTTTAAGATTACAGATTTAAATCAAACTTTCACGGTCTAATGATGATGATAGTAGAAATTATCCCTCGAAAATTGATTAGAAATTAATAACTCTAGTTCTCATCCAGAGTTTATCGCTCAGTGAACGTTTCATTCAAATTTGTTTTAGTCGATTTCATGCAAGATGTGTAACCGGTTTTACACTTAAAGGCAGTGGACACTGTTGGTAATTGTCTAAGACTAGCCTTCACAGTTGGTGTATCACAACATATGCATAAAATAACAAACCTGTGAAAATTTGAGCTCAATCGGTCTTCGCACTTGCGAGATAATAATGAAGAAAAAAAAACCCTTGTCACACGAAGTTGTGTGCGTTTAGATGGTTGATTTCGAGACCTCAAGTTCTAAATCTGAGGTCTCGAAATCAAATTCGTGGAAAATTACTTCTTTCTCGAAAACTATGGCACTTCAAAGGGAGCCGTTTCTCACAATGTTTTTTATACCATAGGTTTTATGCTAAAAAATATTTTGAGTAATTACCAATAGTGTCCACTGCCTTTAAAGGCAACTTACAGAATTCAGAATAAAACTCGTTAAGATCACAGATTTACATCAAACTTTCACGGTCTAATGATGATGATAGAATAAATTATCCCTTGAAAATTGATGAGAAATAAATAACAGCTAGTTCCCATTCGGAGTTTATCGTTCAGTGAACGTTTCATTCAAATGTGTTTTAGTCGATGTCATGCAAGATGTGTAACCGGTTTTACACTATTCTCTCGTGACCCAGATGGCCGATCGATCTCAAACTTCTACAGGTTTGTAAGTTTATTTTGGGATCGAACAAAGAATTGACTATAGTGGGATTCGAACCAACGACCTCCGGATTAACGTGCCGGCGCTCTACCAACTGATCTATCTAACCCTATATTGGCGGTGTCCCTATTTTGTCAATATCTTTGTTCGGGGTGCCAGTCAGAAGCCATACAACCGTTACTGCCGTGTAGCCAGGGATCACACCCAAATTACGATACGACCTGGGAAGCGGCAGCCAGGCATGAAATTTCAAGTGAAACATTTTGGGTTGCTATTATCGTTTTGGGTTGCCTTCTGACCTGGTTCAATATGTTTATACATAGTGAATCCACACTTATCACACACGGACAACTAGTGTCATTTGTTTTACAGTGTTTCATCAGTGGCGGGCCAAGACAGTGGAGAAAGGGAAGTTACAAATTCAATGATTATTGTGATGTACTCATTTGCCGAGATACTGAGTCCTCAAGTTAGTGTTGAACAGATTAAAAGTTTCTAACTTCACGCTTAAACTGTCAACACATTTAGAGTGCAAAGTTTGACAGCATCCGTAACATTTTAGTGACATCATTCTGAGAAAAATCGTTCTCTAGTATTTTTGTACGAGGATATTTTAGGCCTTGAATTTGACAGTTTGACTGACAAATACTCCTTCGAGTGTAAAAATCTATTACAATTGTTTACATCCAACGACGTCATGTGACACATTTGACTCTGAAATAGTCATTTATGAACCAAACATCCCCCGTACACAAGATACCCATTAATTTCCCATTTTCTCAGAATGATGTCATCAGATGTTTTGGATGCCGACAAATTTTGCAGCGGGAGGGTATTTCGAATATATAGAGGCAAAATACACCATTTTAACGTGAAGTTAAGGACTTGTTATTTTCCTCAATTACATTAGGACTTTATCTATTTGATAATGAATATATCACAAAAGTGAATTGGTGATTTCCTTTCCTCTGTATAAGCTTTTATCACTGATCTTAATGGAGATAATTGACATTTATATAACAACATGTTTCCGCTGTGGTTTATATTTATCACACGGTATGATTGTTTGAAACAATTAACTCATGGTAATAATGTGATCCTTTTTATTAATAGATTACATCTTGAGTATCCAGATTTATTTATTTGTTTCCCCACAACATCTGAATGTAAAACTACTATACAGCAAAAGAAGAGCTAAGACAAATTAACTGTCGCAGACGGTGCATGTTTTGTTGTGATCGCCACACATTGAAAAACAAAACTTGCGAAACTGTCGGCTAAATATCAGCTTGGCATTTTGTCATGTTTTTGTTTCCCTCAACGCAGTGAAACTGAAGGTAAAATGGTTTAAACTTCTTGTCCTAGAAGAAACACTTTATGACTTTAACTTATACAAACCACATTGCATATGCCCTTTTAACTATTTATAAGTTGTTAAAAAAAAATTATTATTGATCGTGATGCCTAAGTGCAATGTTCAATTGTAACTATAGAAAGCTTCTGATTTCTCATTGACAGACTGCACATGCCGTGGTCGAAAGCTTAAACCTTGCAGAGGAATTATGGGAGTCACATGACTCAGACATGTCGGTGAGGGCAGCACTTAAAAGTATTGGCTGGTTCCCGAAGAATGGATTGGAGAGAACCATGGAATGGCTGCACTTTGATTACCAGTTGGGAGACGTTCCTCGTGTAAGTGGTTAGTCTTGGTTCCAAAAGATCTTACATTATACGAGTATGAGATTGTATAAGATATCGACGTCTTGAAAATATACTCGTGGGCACTTTGATTATGGCATTTTCAAAACCCGGGCTTCGACTTCGCATCTGCCGTAGGCACTGTTCCTGAACGGTGAAGTAGCTATTCAAAAGCACATGATTTTATAACGGCTAATGGAGTCTAAGCCGGAGATGAACACGAATGCGTGTTTCTAAAATACCCATACTTGACAATATTGTGTTTTATAGTGTATTGCTGTTTATTACTTATGATAGTTACAAACGAAAAATCTAGTTCGTAGTAGTAACTCTGAAAAATGCCTTGTGCAGATTATTATGCCAGCTCGAAGACCGTGCGATTCTCGCGCGTGTTGGAACATTATAAGGACCCGTGCGCAAGTAAGTTTCCTAATGGTTCCCAAAAAGTGTTCCTTTTTGAGAAGTGCACTTAGGCCCCTAAACAAAATAAAACCCTTATTTTTTCCGGTAATAGGTAACTTCATTGAAGTCCCACGCCTTTGACGCACCAGAGTTGACTGTACAGCAAGGACCCAACGCCGACCCACCGAGAGTAGTAACTGATCAAAAAGGTTTCAAGTCATACTTTGACGAACAGCTTCTCTTTATGCGTACACCAACTCACAGGTAAGTTCGTGTAGCCTTATGCTTACGGGAGTGACCTTGTGGGGTCTTTTACACAATGTGACAATGTACCCCATAATATAATGTTTTTGGTTCAACCTGGACCCCCTCAAGAGATTACTTAGCAAGACCCCACCAATGCTCCGTAAAAGGTTGTGAACACGTATCGTGACTGGCCGAGTGATGTGCAGCAGCAGTCGTGGTGTTCTTGGGCAAGACACTGACATAATTAATTGAATTAAATAATCACTGTTCATCACCCAAGAGTATAATATAGAGAACGGTGCTGTCTCGTGTTGCAGTATAAACTGTGACAGCACCGTTCACTTTTTTTATGGACATAATGTTTCTCAAATGAATTATTAAAGGTTTGGCAGATGTTAGTTGGCTACGTTTTACTAAAGCCGGAAGGAAAATTGATTGAAAATAGAAGGAAAATTAATCTTGTAATTACGCCACTCAGATACAATACAGACAAACTCAGAAAATGGCTTTGGCGGTTGCTGTCACACTGCAGATTTTATGTTACAGAGGGCGCTGTTCTTGTATATTGCTTTCTTCTTTGAAGGTACTGCCCCCACTAAAGAAACTCCCATAGCATACATTGCAAAATGCTAACATTCAAATATACACAAAAAAATACTTACAAGTCTCACAGCTTTTTACAGTAAATGGACAATATTATTCAATGACTCTATTTAATGTTGGAGTCCCGGGGCCCGTCAAGTTATTTTGTTCTTCAATGTTTTATTTGATTTTTTAGAAACGTGTGTGTCTCCATTTTATTTACAAATTTGTTTCCGTAAAAACGCATTTCATAGTGGATGCACGTCAGTTTACAGCTTGTTGAGCCAAGAGGTTAACAGCCTATGTGTTTAACCTTGAGGTATGACATAAGCCAATCAGCAATTTAAATAATTATTCGCGGTTCGTTAGGAACCAGTTAAGTCTTTTCCAAATTAAGTTGCTTGCAAATCAACAATTCCGTCACTTTCCGAAAACAACTCAAACTTCATTGCAATTTTTCTGACGCTCGCAGGAGTAAAATTCTCTACAACAAGTACGTGGTACAGGTAGAATACGGAAGTCCCCTCTTCGTGACAGTCCGCTGTACCGACGGAACAGTCTACCATGCCGACTGGGTCATCAGCACCTTCAGCCTGGGCGTCCTCCAGCACAAAGTCGTCAATTTCGTTCCGGCTTTCCCCGGCTGGAAGACGCGAGAATTGAACCGGTTCGTCATGGGTGCCCACACCAAGATCTTCCTTGAGTTTCCAAATACATTTTGGGGAAGCAAGGAGTTTATACTGCGTGTGGCTGAGAGGAGGGGGCACTTTCCGTTGCTTACTGACCTCAAGACAAGAAGTGAGTTGTCAAAGTTGCTCCGTCATAGGAAAACCTGTCCCCCAATGTGGCCCTTTTCGAAACCACGGCTTCTGATTTGAATTCGGCTTCAGGCTCCGTTCTCTCGTCTGGAGCCTGCGCTGATTATGGAGCTGAAGCCGTGGTTTCGAAAAGGAAATTATTGGTATGGGGTGGAGGATCAGGTTGAGGGCGCTATCAGAAGAAGTCTGTACACAGTTTTCCGTAAGGGGGAAGGGGACCAGATTTCCCGGGGATCATAATCTCCTGCCACACCCCAATATTGTGATCCCTCGATGGGGTGGGTGGGGCCACGTTTCATTATTATGTTTTACCCGATAGATTGGCAGTCAAAACCACAAACCAGTCTTCCTGATCCAAGACCATCTCAGAAAAATTGTTTGTATAATTCAACTGTTTCATTTCCTCATATTTTGTTTTGCCTTTCATACGGTTCTTAACAAAGTACGAAGAATTGAAAACGCGTGCAACAGGCCCAGGGCAACAGCAACAGGGCAGATTACTTGATCAATGTTGTCTCGCTCTACTTGCCCCGTTTCCCTGTGCCAAGGGGGATTTTGTTACAGGGTGCATCCACACATCCACCAAAAACGGAGTTAACATTGGCTCAAGGAAGTTGAGTAAAAAGAGCGCTATCAGACGAAATTTTCTACACAACTCACAATTAGAAAACATCTCCTCCCATACACTGGGGTGTCCTGTCCCATAATAATGAGCTGATGGAGGATGTTTCAAAAGAGGGCGCTATCATAATATGTTTGCACACAGTTCGCCATTTCGGAGACAGATTCTCGGGGGGGGGGCAGAATCTCTGCACACTTGCCACTATTAACAATAAGTTTGTTTGGATGGAATACTATTCCAGTTAGTAAAGACAAATAGCGCCCTCTGTTGACAATTCGAAGGAACTTGTCGCCGAACTTTTCATTGTGTCACTTTTGTCTTTTAGCGTCATCAAAGTCCACATGGTTGGGAATTACTTTAAGTTTTTTTTATCAAGAATTGAGGCACATCCCTAGGGGAACAAACAAAAACGCCCGGAAAGTTGTTCGATTTGTTTCTAAATATTGTTTCTACTCATTTTGTTTTCCAAACACAGTTCCAGAACTTCAACGCCTCGAGAAGCACGTCCTCCTAGTCGAGGTGACAGGAGATGAAGCCCGCCGGATTGACGGCCAATCGGTCTCCCGGACCAAGCAGGAGATCATGCGTACTCTCCGTAGGATGTTCACATTCAGGATCCCTGATCCTTTAGACATGTATGTATCCGGCTGGAACTCCAACCCATTGTTTATGGGCTCGCATAGTCTCTGGTCACCGGCTGTGGAGCCCAAGTGCTTCGCTAAGGTTTGTTTGTTTGTTTGTTTATTTGTTTGTTCTATTCAAATTCATACAATCATCATCATCATGTTGGCCGCTGTGTTCATCTGTAACCGTCCTCGTGTAAATGCCATTTATTTTTTATTTCTTCTGGTCCCTGTTGTTCGTGCAAAAACATTAGTGTCATCTCTCCATCTTCTTCTCTGTTTCCTGTTCCCTGTCCTTGGTTGCCAATCCATTATTCTTGTTGTCCATCTGTTGTCATTTCTTTGGGCAGTGTGTCCAGCCCATCTCCGTTTAGCTTGTTTAATTGTCCTTATGATGTCTCTGTTTCTTTTGTATTGCTGTGCATTTAAACATGTCTCTAATTGAGCTTTAGGATGTGATGTAGCATTTGTCTCTCCATTGCTCTCTGAGTTGTGCGGAGAACTTCCCCGAGTTACGTTACAAAAAACAAAATCACAAGCATAGTACTCGGTTGGGATTCGAACCCAAACCGACCTTTGTAATTATAGAGAAGTGAGATGCCAACATGCAACCGAGATTGCCCAATAGAAACAGTTTGAATCCTAAGTTTTTAGTTCTACTAATTAAAGGATGTATTAAACTTTGGAAATCTTATTTACAGGTCCAGTCCCGTCTCGGTAGACTTCTCTTTGCCGGGGAGTACACCAGTCTACGGTTCAGCGGGCATGTCCAGGGGGCCATCCAGAGCGGTAAGAGGGAGGCAGACAAGGCGTATCTGTGCAGCACCGGGGGGACGTGCCCACAGTGGACAGAGGGGTTACAATGTGCGTGTACTGGAACCACACCAACTCAACTGCAAGGGGGAACCCGAATGGGAGCCCAAGTGACGTCATGGATGGTGGGCGCGGCTGTAGTTGCAGCCATCTTTATTGGCAGGGTACACATTTAAATAACAGGCAAACTTTAGGTTGGGTGTATGACCTGGGCCCAATTTCATAAAGCCCGTAAGCACCTTTTACTTGGTTAGCACAGATAAGGGTTGCTAAATAGAAACATGTTTGACAGCCAAGATTACATAAAGTTTACATTGTTGTGAATGGTGCCCAACTCAATTTTTGCTAAAAAAAAGCATCACATTTGTCAAGCAGTATATTCTGCTCTACAACTTTATAAAATTGGGCCCTGCTTCTGGCAAGCAAGTATATTGATGAAACATCATGTGTTATTATAAAGAACAACAGTAGTTTCTATTATGGTTTTATTCTAGAGTGCCAATGAAGCGCAGACTTGTATATTTTTATATAAAATAACATCAACACCTTGTTTTGTATTTGTTGTTGTTGTTATGATGGTGTTGTTCTTGTTGTTTTTGTCGTCGTCGTGCAGTGCACATGTACATGGAATAACACATACTTCATTTCCCCTTTTGTGGAATCATGTGCTTTGTACATACAACAATGTCATGTAAAATAATATATTGCAACTCGTGAACTTTTAAAATCTACCCAGTGCAATTTTAATGTATTTAAAACTTCATCAATACAACAATTAACATTAGAAAAATGTATGTTTATGACGTTAAAACTTAATGTTTGTGTAACAATTTTGGAAAACCACAATATTTTTGCCTTTAAAAGCAAGAACGATTTTCAGCTTGCTAACCTCATTGAGTTGGAACTTTTTTTTTTTTCGAAACCCGACGTCGTATGGAATCAAAACGAACGCTTGAAAACATTAATTTAAAAGGAAATAATTACTAAATTTACACTTATTTACTAGATGCTGTGTTCTGAATTAGTTTATAAGTATAGATAAAACGTTTTTCTGTGTATGATAATCTCTTTAAAAATTATAATCATCATTTTTAATGATAAGTGGCTAGTGATAATAAGAAGTTTATACAGATTTGACAATTACGTAAGGCCAACAAAATATAAATGCTAAATTGTTTAATAGTTTGTTGAAATTTAAATCTTACTTTAAGTTAACTGTTATATCAAGTCTCTGTATTGTATTAATAATTATAAGGACAAAAGTAAGAATCCAATTACGAATTAAACAAGATAACTTTTCACATTCTGTAAACTTCCTTTCTGTACATAATTTGTAGAAGAGGGCGCCCTAGCATAATAACCTTTATTACGACAACCTAACCTGTAATAGTAGCACTCACACCGTTGTTCGATTGTGGGTAGCGCCAGATTTGGATTTATAAAGTCTCGCTCACATTACAGAAATTTCTAAAAACATGTTTCATGAATGTTATAATTTAATTACGATATTCAAGAACACAAAAGAACAAACAAAATAACACCTTAAGTGTCGAACGATCGAAGTACGCAAAATATTTGTACGAAGCCCCGCCATCATATTGATGTCCGCCCCCACCCTCCTTCCCCATCCCCGCTGCCCCTTCACAGTTGAAACATGAACGCACATTTATTATTAACACTCACGTCAGACTCTCTGAAGTAATTATTTATGGGCGTAGCAAGAATGCTGAAGCTTACGTAGTGAACGAAATGCAAACGGAAACTTAAGTCACTATAAAACACAAAACACCCCTTGTGTCCCCCAAGCATTCTACCATAGTTTCCGCGATGTCCAAGAATGAATCCAAGTGCCAAGTGAAATTAGCTCATTGTGTTAAATGGTTGGATTACCATTGCTTCCGAACTCAATTACATTGTATTAGTCAGCAACATATTCAAGCCTTCTTTCGCACGATTTATATAGAGAAACAGGGGAAAGTTTGACCTTCGAAGAAGATGACTAACTAGTTCGTAAGCTTGTGATGCTTAAACCACCCACATGACAACAACAAATTTTCCCCACGCATTTCGAAGAATTGGGTCGTCGTTTTTTAGAAGTTAAGATCAGTGGTTTTAGAAGTTAAGATCAGTGGTTTAGTATAAAGTGCCTCAATGCAGGTTGGTTGTCAGGGGTCGAAATTGCCACTAGCCCGCTAGCCCGGGACTACCAGATTTACAGCCGGGCTACTCATTTTTCCAGTTTGATAGCCCGACGGGCTAGTGGAAAAATAATGCAAAAATCATCATCACAAACAATAAAGAACTATGTTATTGGTGTATTGTAAAGTTTGAGCCGTGACGCGAGACATAATGGTCTTTCGGGCTACCAAAATCTAATCAGGGCTACTAAAAATTATTGGTCACTAGCCCTGCTGACTACCATGGAAATGCACTTAATTTCGACCCCTGGTTGTCTATATCTGACTTGTAAGTTCTATACCCCGTATAGGCCGGCTATACGTTCCCTAATGGAGGTACTGTAGCCACATTAAGGCCGGAGCTTCTACTTGTCAGTTATCGTTTCGTAGATGGAGTGCAGCGCATTATTTTATTTATCGTGTTGGTGAAGACGAGGTAGACATATTTCTACCTCCATGGTGAAGGGGTTTGGATCAACGTTACAACCTCTTCCCCAGTGACCTTTTCATGGTATAGCGCCTTTGTCATGCGCCAGTGCGTCCCCGACCTCATTCCTCATATCTCTCAGGGTGTTTGAGCATGAAACTAGGCTTTCTGCTTCTTCTCATCCATTAAACTCCTTGCTTTGCTGATGATGTTGAACATAAGAGAAATTCCAACAGTTTTAATTCACGTAGGCTGATGACAGCACATGCAATTATTTGGAACCCCTTGCATTGTGCATGTTTCCCTCAATCCTACAATCTAGACTGCTTCAAGAGGAATATCAATTCCTACCTTCATCAGCTCCCCTGAGTTATTTTTATCTTGAATATTGATGTTTTCTTGTAGCCCCATACCAAGAGAGGTGTTTAGCCTTGTTTCGGGCCAACTTATGTTTAGAAAAGTATGCAACAAATATCAAAGAACCTAGGACACAAACGTACGAGTCGCAAGTTTCGTTATAGCCCGCTGGCACTGTTCGTGCTGTACGCTATAGAAATACAGGCAGCATGGATCTGCCTTGACTGAAGGCCAACTATAATGGTTATTAAGTCATGGTTCCCCCAATAGTTGGTGTATACATTAGAGTCATTATCCCTTGTTATTTCAATACTTACTCCCATTTTTCACGAGACAACCCAACTACTCCTAATTCGACCTTACCTCAGTGCAGCCATGGAGCAATCTAGTTAGTGCTCCTTGGTGCAATAGACTTGCATCTTAAGTGCTATTCACACGGGAGCAATTTAACTGGGGTCCATTGTTTAACTTTAGCCATGTTTGTAAAATGTAGCAATGTGTGACAAGATTTTGCAAGAAAACAAAATTGTTATCCTTTTACACGAAGTACAATAACTTTACAACCATGCTTCAATTTATCAAGGGACCCTTGCCAAATTGCTCTTGTGTGAAAGGGCTTTAAAGTACATCAGTCTGTACTTTATTGAGAGAAGTCGCCTTGTTAAAAAAAAAAAACAAGATCAGATAGGCCAACACATTGTCAGTCAAAGTGCTTTTCTCCATCAGTCCATTCCGCTCGCACGCTCATGATTCTGATACAGGCACTTGACACTATCAGTAATTGTCGAAGACCAGTCTCCTCACTTGGTGTATCTCGACATTATGCACAAAACAACAAACCTGTGGAAATTTGAACCCAATTGGCTATACAAAGTTGCGAGATAACAATGGAAGAAAAAACATCCCTGCCACACGCGCTTGTGTAATTTCATCAGATGATTGATTTCGGGACCTCAAAATCTAATTCTGAGTTCTTGAAATCAAATTCAAATACTTCAATGGAAAATTACTTCTTTCTCGAACTAAATTTCAGCGGGAGCCGTTTCTCACAATGTTTTATACCATCAACAGCTCTCCATTGCTGGTTACCAAGTAAGTTTTTATGCTAACAATTATTTTGCTAACTACCAATAGTGTCAGTGCCAATGTCCACAGATTTACATTAAACTTACACAGTTTGAAGATTATGATAGTAGAAAGCTTCCCTCGAAATGTTACTTACTGAGGTGCTGTAGTTTTTGAGAAATGAGTAAAGGTAATAATTTTCGTCTTAGTTTTAGCATGTAAAAACGTATTAACCAGTTATGCTATGTTTTTTTTCTTCATAATATCATAACTGGTTAAGGGGATTTTACATGCTAAAATCATTTTGGTCTCATGAGACCAACATTATTTTGTGACTTGTTTTACTCATTTCTCAAAAACTACACAACCTTAGTTAATAATATTTGAAGGGAAGCTTTCCACTATCATTATCTTCAAACCCTGAATGTTTAATGTAAATCTGTGGACACTTTGAAAAAGTACCAGAGAAAGAGTAGTCCTACATATACCTAACTAAAGTTGTCTTCTTCTAACTCCGATAGCCTTGGTTTGTGCGAGAGTCATATCATAATTTGGATGAATTCATCAACAGCACCCCCCCCCCCCACATCTCACAATCTCACCCTAATCTTTCAAAAATAAACCTCATGAACAATATGAGTGGATACCCTTCCATAAAGCATGGAGGTAAGCGTAGAGCATATTATTTCAACCATGGGGTTTCAATTCAACGAAGTTGATTCACAAAACGAGTGGGCCCCAATTTACATACAAGGCTTAAATTGTGTTTTTTGTTCACTTAACGATTTGGATTACCAAGTTGTGGTATTCAATGCACTAATTGAAAAGGGAGTTTCCCTGTCTATACAATGGTCTTGTGTCAAAAGAAACCATTGATGATGACGTGTTTATGGGCTGGTCAAAAGGTTTCAAAGAAATTAGATGATTAGGTTTCTTGATAACCTCTTGCTCTGCCTTGATTATCCGTTATACCTCTGATCCGTTGGTAAGCCAACGTCACAAAAAACGATAATGTAACTGCTACGAATGGCATCTGGGGTAGTGGTAAAGGCAATACATTGTAGTTGAAAACTTTGTACAGAAATCTTATTTGAGCTATGGGGATTCTGAATAAGAACCGGTGATGTTCCAACTTAAAGTTAAAGTTTGAGAAGATTCACTCATTAATTACATTCCCCCCCCCACCTCTTCACACCCTTGATATTGTCCTTTGTGTTTCCATCTTCTTGTGGTCAAGCCAGTCCCTTCCCTTTACACCCCCTCCCTTTGTCCCCCTATTCATTGTTAACACCTTGCTTTTTTCTGCATGCTTTCTAACCACATTCATGTATTTCCACTTCACTGTTTATGTTTCGCTTAGTTACCTGTTCATGTTTGTTGTGTTGTCGTTAAAATTAGCCTTCGAGAAAGACTCTGCTAGGGTCGAAACGTCAGGACATTTTAATGTCCTGAGTGACTTAAACCATGGAGGAAGGAATACTCAAATCTTCAGAAAATAAAATAAGCTGTTCCAAACAACTTACCAACCAAATGGACCGATGGCATACATGCAAATAGTTAAAACTAATTTTATTTTCTGAAGATTTGAGCATTCCTTCCTCCATGGTTTAAGTCACTCAGGAATAAGGTTTCTGCAGCGACACAATGTGAATAATCTCTTTTGACTGATTATGTGTGTATTTCTTGGGGGAGGAAACAAGTTAATACTCAACGTTATGACCAGTCGCTCTGTGTGACGTCAGGAGAGAAACTCTATTATGCATAAAAAGGCGCGGTGGAACAACATGATGGAACTGTGTGGCCGTGGCCGTAGACGTATTAGCTTTAGCCGCGGTTGGGTACAACTGTGGTAGCATACAGAATGTTCTTTTTGTTTAAATATATGCAAAAACCCCAATGAGGATACAAAATGACTAATGAGCAGTGGAAAAATGGGAAAATACATTTCCCGCATCAAGGAGACCAATTTTATCACAGGATGAGCTCGGCTGACTACTCACTCTAAACCCCTTGATTATGACCATATTTTAACAATGCGAACCACACAACAAACAAAACAAAAGGTACCCGTAATTAACTTTAAGAAAGTCAACATCGTCCAATTTGTTTCCAGGCTGAGATGAGCTTGACAATGATTAGACATCGAACCCGCTACGCATCACGACTCGACGGCACGCATCAACGTGATCATTGGATGGTTTTGTAGCTCAGTTGGGATGATCAACCGCTCGAGTCAGATCAAACGGCATTTATACCAAGTAATAGTGAACTAATGTAAGGCATCGGCGTGATTATTTGGTAGTTTCACTGCTCGAGTCAATGGATTGTTCATATGTACAGCATTTTTACCAAGTAATAGAGAACTAATTTGATGCCAAGTGTATGAGCTTGCGCGATCTAAGATCATGATGGGAACACCGTCTTGGATTTGAAGTGGACCAATGAAGCCGCGTAAGGAAACAACACAAAAGTCATATATTTCCTAACGCCAAATAGAGCACTACAATGTGGGACGGTGACTTCAAACAGTAAGAGAAATCTGCCGTGCCCATCACAAGTAAAGGGTGTCTAAAATTCATCACGCAAGTGCTGCATAACCTTCGCCTTATACTTGTGAATTTCATAAATTGACAGTTGACTAAAATAGCCTACACCGTTTCACACGTGTTTTGTTTCTCAACGGTTTAACTTGTCTGAGGGTCATTTGAATGCGGTCATTGTTCACTTGTTTGCTTTGGTTACGGGAGCCCTGCCCAATGTCAACGCAGAGGAGGATTTGAAAACGCACGTCAGAATTAGCACATGATGTCATCAATAGACACATGCGTGGCATAGAGGGCCTACTGCAATTGACACAATGAGCATGGGTCTGCCGATGTTGTGAAGAGATACCCTCGTTAATTGACAGTGACAGCAATCGACGGCCCAAGTTCGTGAGAGTTAAGGTACTGAAAGAAACTATTCATTCTACCTCCATGATTGAACTATGAATTTCCCGGAAGGGGGTGTATCGCTATCGCCTTGAGGATGGAGTCAGTTTAATAAGTGGGTGAACTTGACACTCTAAGGGCATTCGATGTTGAGCTGTTCACCGCGGTAACTCGGGACTTATTGTTGGTGAGGGGTTTTCATACGAGATACAATGATGAGTGTCAACGGCTCGCTATCTGAAGCTGAAACCTACACTAGTATTACCGATGTGAACATTACTACAGCTTCGCCACCGATGGGGCCACCGATGGACGGGCCACGGTGCCGTTGGCCGGCTCCTACTCCAGACTGGCCGGTAGCATTTGCGGAGTGGCAATGGGGGTGGTACGTACACATCTACACATTCCCTACGCTGTATCTCTTTCTGACCATCTACATAATCGTGTGGTTTGTAAGCGGTTGTTTAAACGGGGAGTCCAGAAGCGAAGGAGGGTACCGTGGGAACAAGAAGACACCCCGTCTGAACGCCACACTGCACGGGTTAGTTCTCGTGTCGTGCTCGTCAAGGTGTACCTTTCTGTACATTGACCCGTACGGAACTCGGAAACTGCTTCCATGTCCACTGGGACCAGTCCTGTGGTCAATGGGATGGCCTTTCATCACGGCATCGATAAGTGTGCTCCTTCTTGTTCTCCTCGAAACAACAAAGATGTCTCTAGCTCCTCCGAAGTTTCAGCGGCCGTCTATCCTGGCCTGCATCGTCGTCCCCTCTCTGTGCTTCGTCCTGGTGACTGACTTTCTCGTTGCGTACGACAACTCGACAAAATATGCCCTGCTGGTGTGCCAGGTCATGTTCATTATCTGGGGTGCCCTACTTGGCTCGGGGTTCCTCTTCGTGGCGTGGAAGATGCGGCACATCGTCGCAAACTCCAAGGGGTGTTACACCAGCGAGGAAGTAGGCGTGCGAGAGACGGGTCGCCTGAAGCGACTGAACATTATCGTTCTCTCCTGTTCGCTCGTCGGACTTGCCCTCACCGTGACCAATCTCTACGCCGTGGTGTCGATCTTCATCCCCTCGTTCCGTTCCGGGTATACCAGCCCATGGAGGTGGATGGTTTTCCAAACGTGTCAGCGCCTTCTGGAAGTGTCAATTGTCGTTCTTGTCTTGATGGCTGTCGCTGGAACGGGTAAGTGGAGCAGGAAGTCGGTAGCACCGTCCTCGGCTGCTGTCACCAGGGCTGGTACTGCGTCGGTCTCCAACATCCCAGTTTAGGATACCTCTTCAAAAAAAAACTATTACAACAAAAAAAACTACTGTAAACTCGTTCAAGAAAACGCTGATAAATATTCTGTTGGGAATTCAATGTAAATATTTAACTTTACTGCAAACGCAGAATGAAAAATAAAAATGTATGAACAACTATTGTAAAAACTCGTTTAAAAAGTGGTTTTAATCCACTGCTAAAAGAAATATTCGGTTGAAAAGTCAATTTTTAAAACTATTAAGAAATTGTAAACGCAACATGAAAGATAACTTTTATATTTGCGTTAGGGCAGGTAAAAAGAAAGACAAAGATAAAACAACAATATAATTGATACCTTGAAGTCGTAGTTCATTTCCATGTCGTTCACACGAATTACTTTACATTGCAATGATGTTGTTCCCTCAAAAAATGTGTCATACTATTTCGTTCCGTTTGGAAATTATTTCGTTTTCTGAAAGTATCAAGTGTCGAGAAAATGAAAGTAGATTTCGAGGGGACGAGTACATTTCTATTATGGGACAATGTCGGCCTATATATATATATTTTTTTACATTCTATTATGTTGTTCCATTAGTATTTTGTTCTTTATTTTTTACCAGTCCTGTCCCTTAAAGACAGTGGACACTATTGGTAATTGTCAAAGACTAGTCTTCACACTTGGTGTGCCGCAACATATGCATAAAATAATAAACCTGTGAAAATTTGTGCTCAATCGGTCGTCGAAGTTGCGAGATAATAATGAAATTAAAAAAAACCTTGTCACACGAAGTTGTGTGCTTTCAGATGCTTGATTTCGAGACCTCAAGTTCTAAACTTGAGGTCTCGAAATCAAATTCGTGGAAAACTACTTCTTTCTCGAAAACTGTCACTTCAGAGGGAGCCGTTTCTCACAATGTTTTATACCATCAACCTCTCTCCATTACTCGTCACCAGTTAAGGTTTTATGATGATAATTATTATTTTGAGTAATTGCTAATAGTGTCCACTGCCTTTAAGAGACATGAAGTATAAGTCGAGGTTTATGTCTTTTTTATAGGCTTAAATGCAGTGGACACTATTGGTATTTACTCAAAATAATTATTCGCATAAAACCTTCCTTACTTTGTATGAGTAATGGGGACAGGTTGGTTGTATAAAACGTTGTGAGAAACGGTGTTGCATGCACTTGTGTCCTCTGTGCAATACTATCCGGAGGACATTATTGCATATGCAATACTGTCATCCGGACGGTTTTGCATATGCAATCGTGTCCGCCCGGACGCTGCTGCATAATGCAATTGTGTCCGCCCGGACACATTTGCACATGCAGTTGAGTGTCCGCCCCCGTGCAAAACCGTCCTTGCAGTACATATAACGCCCTTGGTCGACGGGACACGTTCGCCATGTTCTACAAGCTAAGTGCATGTCATGTTTGACATGAGAAATGTTCGGCCGTTGGGTATTCGCTACAATCATAAATAAATACGTGAATATTCATGCTGCATATACGTATGTTCAGTGCATGCACCCTCGCTTACGCACGAATGTACATGTGCTGTCATGTACGTGTCTACCGGACGGTTTTTGCATAGCCCGGGACACGATTGCACATGCAAAACTGTCCGGAGCGGACAGTATTGCATGGCGGACACAATTGCATCTGACAACGGCTCCCCTCTGAAGTAACGTATTTTGTTTTTCGTTTTAGTTATCTCGCAACTTCGATGAGCAATTGAGGTCAAATTTTCACAAGTTGATTATTTTATGCATGTGTTGCGATACACCAAGTGAGAAGACTGATCTTTGACAATTACCAACAGTGTCTACTGCCTTTAAGGGATAAAACGTGTTGTTATCTTTGATTGGTGTACTCGAAACAGATGAAACAAATGAAAGAAATAGCAAACAAGCAGAACTCAAAGCCGAGGGTTAAGAATATACAGTTTATGGTTTTTTTTATAAACGATTATGTACAACCTGATCTTATCTTTCAATAGTGTAATTGAGCATATCAATACATTGGATTTTTTGTTAACTTTTTATGACATTGAACTGATGAGACACATCAGCAAAATATTTTTGTTTTCTTTCACGTTAAAATGGAATTAAAGAAGTCAGTAATCTTGCCATTGAATTTCCAGTTTAGTCTTCGTATACACATATCGGTAACACTGTGTTCGTAATGCTTAATCTTAAAGAGCCAATAAAGGATGATCTCAATATGTCAACTATTACTTTTATTTATGGCCAAATAGACATCGCAGATACCGGTTATAATAACCATTTTACTCTCAAAATTTGCAGTTAGTAATAAATAACTCGAGTCAAAAATGTACCCGGCCGCGCGGCTTTTTGAGCCGAGAGTCAAAAACGGCTTATCTATTGTAATGACCCTGGACGCCAGTGACGATTTTCCCCTATTGGTTTTGAACACAGTTCTCGAGCTTTGGCATTTCCACACCAAATAGCCGCCACTGACGTCACGATTCCTTTGTCGCGCGGGTTGGTTTGACCCCACGTTTTTCAGAAATTTGGCTTGGAGCGTTCTGGAGAAAAACCCATTTTACCATGTTTTAACGTGAGGTAAGAGACTCATTATATTTTTAATGTTTCCTATGGACCCCAGCTATTAGAAAACTGTAATATCTATATATTTGAGATCATCCCTTGATTGGCTGTTTAAAGAGACGCATCCTTGGATTGGGTGCTTTGACCACAGAA